>NW_022741130.1:0-1365 GCF_011630105.1 Anneissia japonica
GTCGTCTTCATATCTCAAATCAATTTGTTAAAATAAATTTTTTGAACTTTGCGAGGTCCAAAAGTCACGGAACCTAGCCTATGCACGAAGCCCACCCTGCCTTCGTTCGATTCATTTCCAACGTTAAGAGATAGGGGTGCGCGAATTCCGTCTTGAAAACCTGATTTCCGCTGTCTTCGTGGAACGAAAGACGCGGAATTCGGGTTTCTCGGTTGGCTTCGCAGGGTCCTATCTTTCAACACAGGCCCCAAAAAGTGTCGTCCTCATATCTCAAATCAATTTGTTAAAATAAATTTTTTGAACTTTGCGAGGTCCAAAAGTCACGGAACCTAGCCTATGCACGAAGCCCACCCTGTCTTCGTTCGATCTCCCAACGTTAAGAGATAGGGATGCAAAGTCCTATCCTTCAACACTGGCCCCAAAAAGTGTCGTCTTCATATCTCAAATCAATTTGTTAAAATAAATTTTTTTAACTTTGCGAGGTCCAAAAGTCACGGAACCTAGCCTATACACGAAGCCCACCCTGCCTTCGTTCGATTCATTCCCAACGTTAAGAGATAGGGGTGCGCGAATTCCGTCTTGAAAACCCGATTTCCGCTTTCTTCGTGGAACGAAAGACGCGGAATTCGGGTTTCTCGGTTGGCTTCGCAGGGTCCTATCCTTCAACACAGGCCCCAAAAAGTGTCGTCCTCATATCTCAAATCAATTTGTTAAAATAAATTTTTTGAACTTTGCGAGGTCCAAAAGTCACGGAACCTAGCCTATGCACGAAGCCCCCCCTGTCTTCGTTCGATCGAAAGTGTCCTATCCTTCAACACAGGTCCCAAAAAGTGTCGTTTTCATATCTCAAATCAATTTGTTAAAATAAATTTGTTGAGCTTTGCGAGGTCCAAAAGTCACGGAACCTAACTCACCCACGAAGCTCACCCTGTCTTCGTTCGATCGATTCCAATCACCAACCCCCTTCCTCCCAGCAACCCCTCTTTTTTTCGGCTGTTTGAGACAGGTGAGCTGAGCCTGCTCGATCCTGCTATCATCATCTACGTCATCATCATCACCATCATCACCACATAGGCACGACAAACTTTATTGAATTAAGTCTGACTTCTATTTTCATTGTTTCCCTCCGTTTTTTTGGTGGAGGAGCTATTTATTTCAAATTTCGAAATACATTTCAATATATATATTTTTATATATATATATATATATATTCATTTCAATTCATTTATTTATTCGGTGCTAACTTTCGAATATTTCCGTTTGGATACGGAACGATGGTTGCGGTGGTGGTGGTGGTGGTCGCCGCCGCCGCCGCGTCTCTTTCGAGTCTCTTCGACTAGAGTTTGTTTCAGATCGTCTATTGCC
>NW_022741131.1:0-1602 GCF_011630105.1 Anneissia japonica
ATTTCAAAACAAATTGCTTATGATCTTCAATCAGCGATTTTCGGCAACCAGATATAATTAATAGGTCTGTGTGTGATTTACCATAGAAAATAAGACTTATTTTTTTGCTGTAGGCCTATTTACTTTACCTACTTAAAAGCCGTGAGTGAGTCCAAATTCTGAAATTGCTGAGTCGTTTGAGTATGATTTGTGCAAATGAAGACACATTTCACCGATTACAGGCCTATTCTATGCGGCAACAGCTATATAGGCCTAGAGATTCAGATAGCTGTGTGGTAAATATTATAAAACTGGAAATGTTTGTCCTAAACCTGGAATTCAAATTTCATTTGTGTTTCATTCTAGAATCCTGAGCTGCACTCTGACGAGAGAAGATCGAAATACTACTACTGTCTGCAGACCGAAAAACCGATGTCTCTTTAACATTAAAAGATGTACCGTTTCTACACCGTCCATTCCAATCCATCGTGTTGGGATTCAATATTTCGACATTAATTATGTCATCGTCATTATTGCCTGATGATGACATAATTAATGTCGAAATATTGAATCCCAACACGATGGCGTGTATTTCAATACTTGGAGTATGTATTATACTTTCTTATCTGAGATTAATCAGTGGACCTTTCGGTTTTTATAGAGATCATTAATACGTGTGTTGTACGATAAAACTATAAATATTGTCTTTGATATAATACTTTACTTACTTGACTTCAAAGCTTTGAGACCACACCCACCACCCTGAGGTGCGAACATTTTGGGAAATAGTAGGCCTACCTCTACATGGCCGGAACTGGCACTCTTAGAGTAAAATTCGTCGTCATCACATCACTATTATAGTTTAAATGAAGTGCAAATTTCAAAACAAATTGCTTATGATCTTCAATCAGCGATTTTCGGCAACCAGATAATTAATAGGCCTGTGTGTGATTTACCATAGAAAATAAGACTTATGTTTTTGATGTAGGCCTATTTACTTTACCTACTTAAAAGCCGTGAGTCCAAATTCTGAAATTGCTGAGTCGTTTGAGTATGATTTGTGCAAATGAAGACACATTTCACCGATTACATGCCTATTCTATGCGGCAACAGCTATATAGGCCTAGAGATTCAGATAGCTGTGTGGTAAACATTATAAAACTGGAAATGTTTGTCCTAAACCTGGAATTCAAATTTCATTTGTGTTTCACTCTTGAATCCTGAGCTGCACCCTGACGAGAGAAGATCGAAATACTATTACTGTCTGCAGACCGAAAAACCGATGACTCTTTAACATTAAAAGATGTACCGTTTTTACACCGTCCATTCCAATACTTTGAAGAAAATAAAAGGCCGCTTGACATCATTTTTCTAACTCTATCTTGAACATGATTGGAAGATTTCATATCACTTGATAAAACCGTGACACCAATACGTACTGAATCGGTAACCTTAAGATTGCAATTGTTGATTGACCTACACGGATGTGGGGTTAATGTATTCTTTCCAAAAATAGTAGGCCTACAAGTTGTTTTATTCGGATTGAATTTAAAGCCATGAGACGTGATGTAGTGATTTAATAGCATAATTAATCAACTTTTGTGAACCAGTTTTAGTTAGCTG
>NW_022741132.1:0-587 GCF_011630105.1 Anneissia japonica
AATTGGATTTTAATTTATATATATATATGTATATATATAATTGGATTTTAATTTTCCATATAATTGCAAGTATGATGAAGATATAAAATAATAATATTAATTATTATTATTATTATTATTATTAACATTATTATTATTATTATTATTTATTCGGCATCAATATATACAAAAAACATATAGACTTGAACTACCATTTACCATGTGTTCTAAAAAGACGACAGGAAAAGGCCACTCAATCATGTCAGAGATGGCGCAATATTTGCACTGATTCCCAATGGTGACAAGTTTTCCGTCCGTTCGCAATCTCTGCTGTGGATAGGCTTATCACAGAGCTTAGCACTCAGTAGCTAAAATCCCCATAGAAATTGTGCGGGAAATTTTGACAGGGGACGGGCCAGGGACTTTGACCAATTTCACTCTTGTTATAATACCTGTAATAAGAATGAGAAAATTTACCTGACCGTTTTTGAGAGGGGGAAAATGTTGAATTTTGAAGAACTTAAAAGTTATTAAAAGACACCTCAGAAGTCAGGAAAGCTCATTTTCCGCCATCTAGGAATAAACATTTTTCCGGGTGAGGACCCCGG
>NW_022741133.1:0-1212 GCF_011630105.1 Anneissia japonica
TAAATGATTTCACACTTGTTTCTATTTCGGTGGTTGCCAACCTCTTTTGCTACTCCTTTCATCTGTCATAGATTACACTCAGCAATTAAAGGAAGGAAGCAAGTGAAGCTCTATCAACCATTAAAAAAGGTAAAAATTCCTTTTCTATAGGCAGCTACCATTATTGAATGTTCATCTATTTACCTGTCCTGTGATGTATGTGGAGTTTATGAGGAACATGGCAACTTTAGCAACTTCATCTGGTTCACCAAATCGTTGTAATGGAATTGCTTTGATTACTTTGTCTTCATTCAAGGACTCTGTCATTTGTGTCCTAATGAAACCTTTAAATAAAAACATTACATAAACATCACATGATAATATTAATAACCTAATAATTAATAAAAAGAATGCATGACAAGTAAACAATAATATTTATAATAATAATAATAATCTTCTAGAACACAATATACTTCAAGTTGGTACTGATGTAGGTACTGAATACAGGTATAATTACAGTATGTACAGGAAGGTATGATTAATTTCACTTAACAGAGACAGAGGTATCATAATGTCACTACAAGGAACTGTCAATAGTGATAGTGACTGTCATTTGTACAGGTACAGGTATGTCATTAAATCAGTTAGAGGCAGAGATGTGCCATCTAATGTCTTTGATACACATTTGTCATTATTGTCAGTGATGGGCATTAGGATCATGGATGTGTCATTTAATAATGACTGATACACCTGTAGAGGCTGGGGGTGTCATTAATACCAGAAATATGTTGGATGTGTCATTTAATAATATACCTAATACAGTACGGAAGTGTCAATAGTGAGCTTTCGATTTGTGCGACGACACAACGCTAGAATGGAATCACTCATGTGTGACCGTCCTACCTGACGTTTTACATTCTCTGCATATGTACAGTAGATTTGGTCAAATTGCGTTCCAGAATCTACTCGACGAGGTGACCTTAACATTCTCGCATGCGCAGATGACTTATAGTGACGTCATTACGTTCTACGTCCTACCGTTGTTGTGAAATTGAAAGCTTGCTATTAACCTCAGTGAGGGAGGTTGTGTCATTTAAAAATGTCACTGATACAGATAGTACAGTAGTTCACCTGAAGTTCAATGCTTCAACCAAAGGTCATGTTTTATATGGTAATGGTAATGGTTTGGGACTTGTAAAGCGCATACTACATGGTCTCTATGCGCTTAAGTTA
>NW_022741134.1:0-771 GCF_011630105.1 Anneissia japonica
TTAGCTTTTCTCTTAAGCCTAGTGCTTGTTCAAAAACATCGACTGTTTTTACTACAAAATCTGCAACTCAAAAACTAGAGGTCGGCATAATTACCAACTTGAGATATTTGAAATGCATGACTACACCAGTTACCCCCCCCCCCCCCCGTGGTTCAGAGGCGGAGCCCCAGTGTGGGTACAGGGCCCGTGGCGCTCCGACGATCTCAGCAATTTTAAATCGATTTAAGCGAGTGTTTGTTGACAATACCGGTACAGTACATAAACAAAAATATTTTAAATAAAGCCACGTACAATTTAATGTACATTAATGTACATTATGTTTAATTTGAGTTCTACTAATATGTAGAAAATACATATAATTTTGAGTCTCTCAGACTCAAAATTTGAGTAGAATTTTCTCTTCTTTCTCAATTATTAATTTTTTTATATGTTGAAAAAATTAGGGAGGGGGGACGGGCCACTGTCTACCATCATACTTATGTGATATTTTGCAATACACTAGTAGGTACACAGTATTATTCCAACCAGAATTTTCCAAAATGATTTGTTATATTTGCCTAGATGTAAACTTGAAATATACAAACGTTGTTTTATGGAAGTTCACTCTGGAAAATTTTACCGTATGAATTAAGACAACAACACAATTACAACAATTTTAAATCTGCCCTTAAAATGTATCCGAGATACCGGTATAGAGTGTTGTTTAAAAAAAAAGAAAAGAAAGAACATGCTTTTAGTTAGAAGTTGTTATACAGTAAGTTTTTTATTGTA
>NW_022741135.1:0-1631 GCF_011630105.1 Anneissia japonica
CAAAAAACCAAAAATCGTATAAAAGAATACTTGTCTCACAAATAACGTAGCACAGTCTTGTCCTTTGCACATATACATTGGCATAAGGCAGGTTCTATAAGGTGTTCAGGGATAAGGGATCAAAGGTCATTAAGGGGTAATTTTTATCTTTTTTCTGTCAACATTTCAAAACGTAACTAGTGCCAAACGGTTGTGCCGATTTCAACCAAACCTGGTCAGTATAATCGGTGACACCTCTCATATAATGGGGTGTACACTGCTTGGGGTCAAAGGTCACATAGGAGTCATAAGGGTAAAACACTTTTTAAACAAATGAATAAAAGACTTCTGTCACAAATAACATAGCACAGTCTTGTCCTGGGCACATCATATATATTGGCATAAGGTAGGGTCTTTATGGTGTTCAGCGATTTACGGTCAAAGGTCATTAAAGCGTTATTCTTTTGTTCTCTCTAGTAACATCCCAAAATGCTACTAATGGCAAATCATTGGACCAAATTCAATCAAATTTCGTCATTAAGAACCGGTGACACCTCCTACACCCCAGTCCGGGATCAGGGTTACATAGGGGTCATCGGGGTTAAATTTTAAAAATAGCCCAATTGAGCTCAAATTTACCAGGAATGATCCTTAGGACCTTCTAAACACGTAAAAATACTCTTCACTCCATATGTCAAAGTTCATAGGTCAAAGATTCAAAATGTTACTAATGTCAAACGAATAAGCCGAATTCAATCAAATTTGATCATTAAGAACCAGTGACACTTCCTACACCCCTGTCTGTCATCAGTGGTTACATATGGGTCATCGGGGTCAAAATTTCAAAATAGCCCAATTGAGCTCGAATCTACCAGGAATGATCCTTAGTACCTTCTAAACATGAAAAACTACTCTTCACCTGTAGGTCAAAAATCACAAGGGTTACTATAGTGAAAATTATCAAATATTACGATTGGACCAATTGCATTAGACAGACTCCTACCAAACATGGGGTGTACACAAGTTGAGGTTAAAGATCACAGTGGTTATCGCTTAAAAAATGACTGGGTTCATGTTTTATTGAACATATCTCTAGTTCTTTCTTTCTTTCTTTCTGGCAACATTTTAAAAGGCTACTAGTGGAAAACTACTGGACCGATTTAATTAAAACTTGGTCAGTAGGACCGGTGCCACCTCCCATTTATGTGTTGTTCACAACTTGGGGTCAAAGGTCACATAAGGGGCATTAGGTCTTGTCCTTTACACATATACATTAGCATAAGGCAGAGTCTATAGGGTGTTCAGGGATAAGGGGTCAAAGGTCATTTGGAGTAATTTTTATCTTTTTTCTGGCAACATTTGAAAACGCTACTAGTGCAAAACGGTTGTACCGATTTCAACCAAACCTGGTCAGTATAATCGGTGACACCTCTCAAACATGGTTGTGTTCGCTGCTTGGGGTCAAAGGTCACATGGGGTCATAAGGGTAAAAAACTTTCCAAAAAATGAATAAAAGACTTCTTCTGTCACAAATAACATAGCACAGTCTTGTCCTGGGTACATATGTATTGGCATAAGGTAGGGTCGTTATGGTGTTATTGTTACTTGTATTTTAGTCCTCCAGCTGAAACACAAGAAGAGGCATATGGAAA
>NW_022741136.1:0-1935 GCF_011630105.1 Anneissia japonica
CCCCCCCCCCCCAGAAAATATATCCTAGAGCCGCCATTGGGTGGAAAAGATAAAAGTGGGGATCGATGATTAAGTGGGGATCGTTATCTGGCAAATAAGATAATATGAGGTGATTTTTTTTAACTAATTGAGCGTACGCTAATTGTTTTGCTAAGTAATTTCCAGTTGCGAAATATATTTCACTGTGTTTAGCAGTAATTGGTATTTAAATTTGATCATGCTAACTACAACACAGCTATCTAATTTTCATAGCCAGAATTTATATTTCATTTATGTTATAAATACACCCTTACCCCTTGTGCAAACACTTGCCATAATGAAGGTTTTTCTTACCTGTGAGAAACTTTTACCGCAAACATTGCACTTATGAGGGCGGTGTTTCTCATGGACATGCAAAATATGAATACGAAGCCTATCTCTCTTTTCGAATGATCGTCTGCATAGGTGACAGGGAAATTTGCGGTCTCCTTGATCCACACACCTGGTGTATTTTAGATGTTTTTCACGATAATATTGGTAGGCAAACACCTTTCCACATCTGTTACATTTAAATCCCTCTTTGCCTGGAAAGTATTAAATTACTTCTATGATAATAATAATAATAATAATAATAATAATAAGGATAATAAAAATGATAACAATCACGGCTAATCATATTTAATAGTGATGGTAATGATACGATAATGATAATCGCGTCGGCAAACACATTTCCACACCTGTTACATTTGAATCCCTCTTTGCCTGGAAATTATTAAATTATCGTTATGATAATCATGGTAAAGATAATAAAAATTATAACAATCACGACTAATAATAATTGTGATGATAATGATAATTTAAATGATAATTATGCGAATAATGATATATTAATAATTATTATAATCATGAAGCTATTAAAAACTTACTATCGCTACTCTGGTCATCCAAAGAATGTACTACCGCTATTTCCTTGAGTGAAACTGGAACTCCCATGAATTGCAAATAAGAATCACCATACCAAACCAGCAGTTCTGAGCCCTGGAATGAGACGGCAATGCGTGATGAAAAATTATATTTTACACGTTCTGTCCCCTAGATGGGAAGTTATTTATGTAATAGAAGGTCTCCGAGCCCGTTTACTCTTTAAATGCAAAAGAGTGAAAGAGTGGCTACAGTGATCACTCCTGATAGAGTGAAATATCCAGGGTTAATTTTTTCAAAATATTTCACTTTTTTAAGAAGGTAATATTCACTCATTTAAGAGTGAATTTTTACATTGAGAGAGTACAGACATTTTACAGTAAGAGAGTACAGGCATTGATCACGGTGCATCCGGACATTTTGTCAAAGCAAAAGAAATAATTAAGATAGAGCATTACCGGTAGTTTAATTGGTATTATCTATATGATTAAACAAAATGTATTAATAGACGCATAAATAAGGGTAAACAGATAGGATGTATATTTTTCTGATGTATGTATAGTGGACATTTTAATAAAAAATGGAGTTCGTCTTCAACTAAATGTTTGTTGCAGATTTTGTATATACGTTCCTGTTGCGGGATAATTCCACCTCCCGGTTTCGATTTCTACTTTCAGTATTGATCTTAAAGTTATGAACACGTAATAAATGACTGTAGGTCTATAAACGAATCGTGTTTGAATAAACGACAATATCTCAACTTTTTTCTTCAATCTATTCAGATTTTCTCATTAACAATTAGGCCTATGTTTTTCTTCTCTATCTCACACCTTGTCCTCAAAATTTTAAGGGTGGTGCACAAAATTTAGTAGCTATTTTAGTACATAGCAAGTGACACGCTAAGTCTGTTTATTGACCTTGCATTTGCATTAATATTTTTTTGAAGCGTGGTTCCGATATTTTAAGCATAGCGTATAATTTGCCTTTTTAATATTTTTATTTAAATTATGTTGTTTCTGTGAGTATCCTACGTGA
>NW_022741137.1:0-1593 GCF_011630105.1 Anneissia japonica
TTTTTTTCAGACAAGCAGTTGAAAATGTTTTTAGACTCCATGAGGTCCCAGGTGGGCAAGATCACTAAACGAAAGTCTGGCCAAGGGACACAACTGATGTCGGACCGTGATGCATGGGTAGTTCAAACCTTTGGCTTTCTGGAAAAACACATTGTCCGGATCCCAAGCAGGCCTACTGCTAAGGTGTGCTTTAAAATGCAATGCATAAATAACATACTGTTAATTATTTAGTTTTTACAAATGCACAAAAAATAGTGCCATTTTTTATTTTACTGACATATACGGTAGATAATACGTTTTACAATTGTGCAAAATGTTTTAATCAGTGGCGTATTTAGGGGGTTCCCCAAAAAACATTTTTGACAAAATTAATGTAAAAATAATCATCTGTAATTATTTTTCTGTGTCCACACAAAAACAAACAAATAAAATACAAAAAACAATCTGGAATTTTTATTTGGGTTTGCATGTTTAAAAAGATTAACATTTCAAAGTGTAAAATATTTTTGTATTGTCTATAAATACAGCCAAAGAGCAAAAAAAGGATGAACTCTAGGTTTCATTGTCATGTAGATATGTTCGCATCTAAGTATTTTAGTCACATGCAATGTTATATGTCTCGATTACAATAAGTTGAACTCCTCTGGCAATCTGAGCTGATTTGACAGGAATCATTTCCAAAAACCATTTCGAACTTGTGTCATGAAAACCTGAAAATAAACAAAAGTATTCATAATTAACGAGACATGCCCTCCACTGTCTTGGACAGGGGTGGCGCTAGCGGGAGGGGGGCGCCAGGGAGAGCTTCCTCTCCCTCCAGTCGGGGAGAAAAAGCACAAGTCGTCGGGGAGAAAAAAAAATATATGTATTTTCTACATATTAGTAGACTCTAAAATCGATTAAATAAGCCTTTGAAACCCCTAAATTGCCAAAATGTTGAATGCTAAAATCTATAACTAACGTTGCAGTTCCCAGATATTAAGACATCAGATTCCATGGCCATACCCAGTGGTGGTGATGATGACGATGATGAGAAAGAGGAGGAGGAGGATAATCGTCAGGGAGATGCTCCTCATGCCATGGAGACAGTTAGCACAGATTCGATCTCTGATGAAGCTGGGACCAGGGGAAAGGTCAAGAACAAGAGCAGGCCAAAATGCAAGGCTACTAAAACTAAAGAATCTGAGGTGCTCGGCAAGGTTAAAATTGCTTTTTATGTTATTATGTCGTGATACATTATTATATAGTGACAAATTGATTTTATTGAATTGCAACTTCTTGCTGTTTATTCATACAATTCTGAAAGAAAATGAATGGACACATGCTTTGTTTGATAACTTAATATCAGCATAGTATAGTGTATAATTAACTAAACCAAAATTGTTGTTGTTTTGCGTTGCAGTTACTGACCCGTGCCGATGAATTGGTCAAAATCTGCAATGCTCCTGCAAAAGAAATGTCTCCACACGAGCAGCAGGTTGAGACGTACATGGGGTATATGAAAACACAGATACAACTTATTCCATGCGAAAACTGGTACCAGTTTACAATAGACAACATGAGGCTGGTACAATCGTACGTGGTCAGACACTC
>NW_022741138.1:0-1280 GCF_011630105.1 Anneissia japonica
CGGTGTAACAGCAGACATGCAATAAATCTCAATAAAATCACAACAGCTTTCAAAAATACCATTTAGGCTAAGCCTAACTGTTTTAATTTAAAAAAAATCATAGTACAAACATATTTCAGCAGTTCAACTGCCATCTTCGGTGTAAAAATGCTTATAAGGCACTTGGAGTATTTATAAGACACTTGGAGTATTTATAAGATTGAACAAATTCAGTGAAGTTTCATGTTAAGTAGGCGAACTGAGGCGTATGAAAAGGCATGAATAAAGAAGAAGTACAAAAGACCAAATGGTAGGCGGAGCATTCAAGATTAAGGGATTGAGGACAAGACCCCCTTCCTTGACATGCTCATTTCCAAATCTGAAAATAATAATTATGCATTTACATCTGTCTTTAGAAAAACAAATTTGTTTGGACTTCTCACTAATTTTCACAGTTTTTGTTCTAATTCTTAAATGATAGCCCTTGTACGCACATTGATTGACAGAACATACAAAATTAACAGTAGGTAGCCTGGGTTTCATATCGACATTAGATCTTTGGTTTCCATTTAAAAAAAGAATATGTATCCTTCTAATTTAATTAACAAAATTATTTCAAAATATCTTGAATCTGCATTTTCCATTAAACGGAATATGCCAAACAATGAGCCAAAATCCAACATTCGTTACTTTAAGTTACCGTATATTGGACCTTTTAGCAACATAAAATCAGCTCAGAAATTACCTCGTTAACCAAAGAATGTTGTACCGATTTAGATATTAAGTTAATTTTTACATCATTTAAAATTCAAAGTCTGTTTTCCGTCAAGGATCCTCTTCCCTTAAATGTTCGTTCGGCGTGATATACAAATTCACTTGCGGAAGCTGTAACGCTTCTTACATCGGCGAAACGGGTCGCCATTTTAAAACACGCCTTAACGAACATTTAAAAAATGGACGAAAATTCACATATCTTTAAACATTTAAATAGTTCCAAAAAATGTAAGGATGCTTGTAATAAGGGCTTCTTCAAAATAATATGTTCTGCTGATACCCCTTACCAACGGAAAATCAAAGAGGCACTGCATATACAGTGGGAACAGCCCTCTCTTAATAGGAAATTACAACATGTTAATTTTACTTTGTCATTTTGATTCTTCTGATCTCATCTTTATTCATGCATTTTTTCTGACATTGCTCAATTCCTTAAACTCGAATGCTCCGCCTACCTTTTGGTCTTATGTACTTCTTCATCTTTATTCATGCCTTTTCATATGCCTCAGTTAGCCTACGTACTATGA
>NW_022741139.1:0-1114 GCF_011630105.1 Anneissia japonica
ATCAAAATTTTCCCGACTCCCTGTTCTCTTTGGCCGGGAAAAAAAGAATACGTATGCAACTACTAATTTTGTTTATAAATATATTATATATACACACATAGGCCTACTTATTGTAAAAATAATGAGTGTACCTGACCGTTTCAAGAGGGGAAACCTTGAAATTTGAAGCACTTAAAAGTCATTAAAAAACCTCAAAAGTCAGGAAAGCTCATTTCCAGCCATTTATGAATCAACATTTTCCCGGGGAGGACCACTGACACCCCCCACCCCCATTGTTTTTGGGATTCATCGATTCATGGAAAAACTACTCTTTTTTCTGTATGTAGGCCTATACCGGTACACACATGATAGGCCTATTTTACTGTAATAAGAATGAGAAAAAATTACGTGACCGTTTTCAAGAGGGAATAAAACCATGAATTTAGAAGAACTTAAAAGTCATTAAAATACACTTCAGAAGTCGGGGAAGCTCATTTCCCGCCATCTAGGAATCAAAATTTTTCAGGGAGAGGATCCCGGACCCACTATGTTTTGGTTTTTTTTTTTTTTTTTAGATCACCCCCGATTTTGAGATAGCGTCGCTATCACTACCGTGTACACGCAGGTACATTGGCATCCAGTTTGCTTCCGGCTCCTGTAGCTTCCACCGAGGATGCCTACGACTCCCCTACCGTGCACTGCTATAAGTTGGCGGCGCTACCTCAAGTAAGGACGTGCGACTTTTCAGGGTGAAAACTACTGAAATTTAACTACCGTGAAAAAATAACTACTAACAACTGAAATTTAAATACTGAGATTAACTAATTAATGAGAATTATTAACCATGAGGAAGTTAACTGAAATTGTTTGAGGCAGTTACAGAGAATGCCCTGTGGCCGTAGGTCTTGAGACGTGATGACGGAACTGATAGTAGTGTCAGATCATGGTCAGAGCACTGCACCTAAACCAAAAGACTTTAAATTTAATCATCTACAAACAACTCACAAAGCAAGCGCAACACCAACAAAAAGTTATAAAAGTGATACCGCACGCAATTAGGCATATACATCATTTTAATGCTCGACATGTACGATGTACTCTAGGCTAAAAGTATATGTATACGCCAAAAAATATG
>NW_022741140.1:0-1013 GCF_011630105.1 Anneissia japonica
AATTATTTTGTTTGGGTATTGTTTACTGTGAAAAAATCTACTTTTCCGATAGTGCACTTTGATGAGGAAAAAATCATGTTTTTTATGATTTTACCAATTGGCCCTAGTTTTAGAATCCGGATCAATTTTCTTTAAAAATATATATGCATTGTATAAGTATGGGCAATAGTCTTTCAGAAACAATAAGTAAAATTTCAATACAACTCAATGTACACTCGTGTCAACACTTTGTTGGAGGTACTCTCAGATATCGTAACGCGTGTTACCAAAATACACTTTTTTAAATATATTTCCTAAATAACCTGGTTTCTATTGCTGCAACTTATAATTTTCCTCCTACTAGTAAGGGCTTATATGAAGATAGTAAACATTCACCACTTCATAATGAGCATTCAAAATTGTAACGCGTGTTACTTGAAATGCGTGTTACCAATGAAACGCGTGTTACCATGCCCAATATAATGCATACAATAGATACACCCCTAAAATATGTTATTTTGGGTTTTAAAAGTCAACAACAGTTATTACATTCATGTTTTGTAAATTAAACAAATTTATCTAGGGTATTGAAGCTGCTGTTAAATTGTTATTTAATTTCGGAGGCCATTTTAAAAAGCGCCCTCAATTGCCCCCCCCCCCGAAATCTTCACATTAATAACTTTAGCTTGTTATACTTTACTCCTATCATTGCATATTCGAAAGTTGGTCAAACCTACCTCTTCTGTGCTTATTTTACCCATATATATGTAGTTTATTGGATTTTGGCGGCCATTTTGAAAAAAGCGCCCTCACGCGAAAGTTCTCAGGTTACACCCCTTTTACCTCACATAATCTGATTCCCCATAAAAAAAAAAAACTAGAAAAACCATATGAGAATTTCTACCTCTCCAAGTGGCACATATCTCAATTATAGCCTGGTCTATGTTTGTTTATATTTTATATTAAAATATTATCCCTTAGGAGATCCCGTCTTGTCTTTTGCTTGTGTGTGCGTCGTATGCTAGTGTGGTATC
>NW_022741141.1:0-1134 GCF_011630105.1 Anneissia japonica
TATAATAAGAATATAATAATAATATATGTATATAATAATAATTATATATATAATTATTATTATAACTATAATAAAAACTATAAACTAATTATTATATGTTTATCGTCGCTATTTCCATGAACCGACAAATACGAAGATAGCGATTGAAAAATTATTACTTTTGATGCTAATTTCTGAAAAATTAGTTGCAGGATTCTTGTATTTATTATTTAAAACATATTAAATAAATTGTAATTATAAGGTCACAATGTTTATATCAATCTATTAATTAATTAGTAATTAACTAATTTAGGCTATCTTGTTGTTTTTGATTTACTTCGTTACTTTTGAATTCCATGATTGTAAAAAAATGGATATATTCACTGTATGTACCAGGGCTTCCTTGAAAAGCAGTGCAGTCACTGAATGGATACCCCCTGGTTAAAGAAAGCTTAAAATGGATATGAAACGGTTTCTAGAAATCCAAAATCTTGTCATCATTGTTTAGAAAGTCATTGGAAAACCTCGGACACCCAATATTAAACGTATTGGACAATGCCTTACCCCCAAAAATTCCCCGATGTGTATAAGAGACAGTAGTTTAGTGTGCGCTATGGACAGTATGGCTATGGAGTTTACTAACCACACGGAGGTTATTTGCCAATTGACACAATACAGTGATGGTAATAGCTAATCCGCTTTACATTTTTGTTCCTGGATATGTATTTCATCGTAAATGATTAAAATTTGGCTATATATTTCTAAAATTATTTTTTAATGTTGTTTTTACGACTGTCTTTTACGAATTTGGCAGCCATATGCCTCGGAGGATAGGCACACGGATGTAATTACACGCATGCGTGAAATTTGGTGAAATCCACAATACACAAGTTTTTAGCTGTAGCCATTTTGTTCTCGCGGATTTTATAGTGTTCATCACAATTCCAATTATTATTAATATTAATTGACCGATCTTATGGCAAGAGACAATCAGTCGTCATCATCCGATGAAGAAAAAGCTGCGGAGTCTCGTAGGCTTATTGTAAATTTTGGCCAAATTATGGCATTTATTGGCGATGATGAACCAAGTAAGGCCCGTCGCTGATGATGATGAACTTGGTGAACTTATTCGCCTAGGTTTACCGGGAAATATAA
>NW_022741142.1:0-579 GCF_011630105.1 Anneissia japonica
TTGTGTCACTGGTCTGTTGGACAATCACTTGCAGTTTATGCATACATAATTTAGACATGGTGATGGACTGAAACCTGTATGGAAACTGATTATAAATAATGTGTTATTATGTAGATAATAAAATATGAATAATAAATATATGATTGTTGCAGTATTCTGTTGATGTATTAACTGATCAATTTATTATTTGAATAATACAGTTATTGGTTATGTGAAGTATCCCTTGAATAATGCAATTTTTGGGTATCTAGAGCATCCATTGAATAATAAATTTGTTGGTTAGCAGAAGCATCCATTAAATAATGCAGTGGTTGGTTATCTGCGGCATCCATTGAATAATGCAGTTGTTGGTTATCTGAAGTATCCATTGAATAATGCAGTTGTTATATATCTGAAGTATCCATTGAATAATGCAGTAATTGTTGTTTATCTGAAGTATCCATTGAATAATGCAGTTATTGGTTATCTGAAGCAGTTGTTCGTTATCTGAAGCATCCATTCAATAATGCAGTTTTTGGTTAGCTGAAGCATCTGCTGTATCATTTCAAGAATATCATCAAGATCAATACCATCTTTGCT
>NW_022741143.1:0-709 GCF_011630105.1 Anneissia japonica
AAACAATTCAAAATTATAAACAAAATTGAGAAAAATATAATTATAATCAAATTTAAGCCAGAGAGTCCCATTTCCGACGACCTAGAGGTGCCATAATCATAAACATTCTTTCCTCTGCCATGGTGGGGCTGAGGTGGGTGCACCACTATCTGTAAAAGTCCCTCCTGGTTCTCCTCTACTTCGAATTCATGAATCCGTCACTGGCTATGTTCTCTAATAGCTCTCTGGAGACACCAAAAGTAGGCATAATCACTCTTTTACTCGATAAATTTAAAGATTTGTGCAATGATGAAAATGACTCGTGAAGAATGATGACGTTCACGTGAGAATACGCCACTTATATCTGAGGCACAGACTTAAATGGATAGGACAGCATAATGACTAGAGAGAGAGAGAAAAAAAGCAACCGTCCATTTGACAACAAAATATTGTATTGTACACACCATCGGCATCCACTTCATTGATCATATCCTGAAGTTCTGCTTCCGTTGGGTTTTGTCCCAAGGATCGCATCACAGTTCCCAGTTCTTTGGTGGTAATGGTGCCATCACCATCTTTGTCGAACAAGGAGAATGCCTCCTTAAATTCTGTGAAGAGAAAGACAATTCGAAGACGTGTAATCTTAAAGCCTTGACCAGACTATCAAATTTTATCTGACAAAAACATGTGACATGCCTAAATATGGTCATGATGACATCACACATCATGA
>NW_022741144.1:0-3504 GCF_011630105.1 Anneissia japonica
GACACCCAATGACAGTGGAGTGGGAGTGGGCCTACAGTATTACGTATTTTACGCATAATTGAGACAAGGCCTATTATATCAATATTTTTTTCGGTTAATTTTTTTATATATTTATTGGTAAAAGTAGACGTACTTAAATGTGTATTGTGAATTGAACTTTTTGGCAATGTGGTAGGCCTAATGATATCATTATTATTATAAAAAAATAATAATAAATATACTGTCTTACTGTCAGTAATGCAAGTACTAGAAAAACAGAAAATTTTATAAAAGTTTAACTTAAAAAAAAATAAATAAAAAATGTTAGGTCAATGTATGGTCAATGTTAGGTCAATGTAATTTTGCCCTACGTGGAAATGTACTGAATACTCAGTACATTTGAAAACAATTCCGAAAAAAATCACAAGTCGTTCTCTGGTGGGACCGCGAACCCACGATCACTATCCTGGCATCATACCTCTAGACCACCGAGCTTGTGCCTGATGGCCAGGGTTGAATTCGAGTCCAAGTAAGCAGCGGGTACTGCAGTGTTGATAGTAGTTTTTATTGTCGTGTGTTGTTATTGTCGTGATGGAATATAATAGACAAATGGTAGTTTAGTTATTCTCTTTGAAGTTTTTCAATATGTTTTCTCTTTACACTGATTAACATGATTGCTAATTTATTTTTATTCTGATGTTTATTGTAAATACCAAATGTTTGGTTTATGTAAATCATTGTAAAATAAAAGTAGGATCGTCCCACACGAAAGATAAAAAAATAATTGCGACTTCGCGCTTCATCACTTGATATTTATCTTGACAGGAATAGAGAATATTAAGGAAGTATCCTCAGATACTAATTCGCTATTATTGTTATTGTCCATTTTGTTCATTATCAGTATCATTGTTATTTTCATTGTTATTGCTCTTTTCGTTGTCGTTTTCATTATAATTATCATTTGGGACTTTTCGCATCAAATTTTAGACAACCTTAGAATATTTACTTTAAAAAAAAATTATATTTGTCCCAACGTATGCGATTTATGCCGGCCTTTTGCAATAATCAAGAATTAGTATTAGCTATGTTCCGACGATCACTACTATCCAATGCAAGTTAATGAGAAATCCAGTCAAGGCACGAGAATTACACGGATAGTTATATTACTGGTGTTTCAATAAAACGAAGACGGCAAAACAGGAATTGCACTAGGCATAGGCTAGGGCGAATGCTATGGCGAGGGCCTTCCTGGGCTTATGACTCTTTTGGTAGGCCATCCCAACTATCGATAAATAAAAGTCAGTTATAGCAATTTAATTGTTTCATCTCCACTTAGTAGAGAAAAGCGAAATAACAGACTTTTGAGTTTTTTCTTTTACCTAGCCTAAGCTACCTATAAACATTAAGAGATTTTCGTAGATTTACCAAGCTAACTATCATATGTTGTTTTGCCAGTGGCTAAAGATAAGGCTACTGTATTAGCTGTAATCTCAGAATCATGTATCCCACTGACGTTCGCCGTATATCGTTCAGCCGTATCTTTAGACACAGCGAACGAACTACCACGGTATGACGCGAATATTTATATGGAAGTTTACAACGAACGGTAGTAATAGAATTCATTTTGTAATGTTTTATTTTGATTCCCTTTGACAATTATAAAATAATAAAAAAAACAACTCAAAAAGGTAATTTTAAAGATGCCTTGGTTAATATTCAACTAGGACTAGAATTGTCGCTAAAACGAGACTACGGTAAGAATGGCCCTGGAAAAAATGGCCCAGGAAAAAATGGCCCCGGAAAAATGGCCCTGGTAATAATGGCCCGGTAAAAATGGCCCCAAATGACAAGTAGGTAAAAATGGCCTCAATAATAACATTCTGTATTAAAACTGATTTTTTAAAAATCATTATAGGCCTATGCATTTTTTAACTAAAATAATTTAGTTTTTAAAAAGGAATCTAACATCAAATAAATTGCCATTTTAACCAAAAAATAGGTTCTTGAATATTTAATTTTCTTATTGATATACCAAGTGAGTCAATCAAAATTGAATTGTTTGGTTTTTCTACCGTGTGTTTTGAGAGGTTTGTGGGATTTAGAAATACCATTTAATCCTACCATAATTACCCTACCCTCACAATTACACGCCATTTTAATTCTTAGCATAACTGCCATATTTACATTTGTATATATTATCTCAGTTTACATTATTTAGTATAGTTTTAGGCACTTAAATTTCTTAAGGTTCTTATGAATATTTAATTTTCTTATTGACATACTAAGTGAATCAATCAAAATTGAATTGTTTGGTTTTCTACAGTGTGTTTTGAGAGGTTTGTGGGATTTAGAAATACTATTTAATCCTACCATAATTACCCACCCTCACAATTACACGCCATTTTAATTCTTAGCATAATTGCCATATTGACATTTGTATATATAGTATCTCAGTTTACATTATTTAGTATAGTTTTAGGCACTTAAATTTATCCACATGCTTTAACTACCGTACTGTTTATTTGCACTGTTTATAACATGTAAAGTTATATCATTTGAAACTTAACAAATTTGAAACTTAACAAAAGTGAATTTTGTGGTTATATATGAGTTGCATATTTTGGTAGTTGAAGTACTGTATGTATGTCATTCTTCTACTTTGTTAGTGGAATAACGTTTTTAAAACTTATTTCTACTGTACTTTCAAAAAATGTTACTCAATGGCCATTGTTTCCCAAAAATCTCTTAGTACATTATTTGCATCTGTTGTGTAACTGTATTTGTTATTGATTCAATTCTTGCTTTTTACAGCTAGTATTTAAATATTTGAAGATTAAAAAAACATTTTTATTTCTATTACTGAATTTTTTCATTGGGGCCATTTTTACCTACTTGTCAATTGGGGCCATTTTTACTGGGGCCATTTTTTCTGGGGCCACGGTTGGTGTCAACCAGTGGTGGCGCCAGAGGGGGACGGAAGCATAGCCACCACTCCCCCCCCCCCTCGAGGAAAACGAGTAACTTTTGTCAGGGAACAAACAAATAAAAAAAAATTACATGTAATGTTCGTTTAGCCAATAATATTGTTTTTCTTATTTGTGTTAACTTCTCATCAGAACAACAATAATAATAATAATAATAATAATGATGAAAATAATAATAATAATTCAATAAGACTAATTACAAATAATTTCCGTTCTGTTATGACAAATACTTGTTTGGATAGCCTCATGATGCTTGGAATCGTGATAGATGAAGCAAACTCGACTATGACAGAGTGGTTGACAGATTTCATGCAAAATTTCCAAAATGTAGAATTTCACTTTCAAGAATGAGGATTTGAAAATAAATTAGATGGTTACATTGCATACTCTTTGTTTCTTGTGTTATTCAAAATGTTTTGGTTTTGAAAGCTGATTTCGACATTAGAAAGCATAGTCTACATGAAGTCATATAATAGTAACTCGATGCCTATCAAATATTAAAAAAAAATGTGCCATAATTCATCAAATATCCGTGTCTTCC
>NW_022741145.1:0-606 GCF_011630105.1 Anneissia japonica
TAACAGTAATGCCTTAATATATATATTTAATATATATATAATACATAAATATATACTACTATTAAAAATAGTAATGATAATAATAGTAATAATGTAAAAATAAGTTGTTTACTATTACTCCAACGGTAAGATATGAGAATTCGTGTGTACGGTATGTAATACAATTAAGAATGATTACCTGTTGAGCCCGGGGGCCCTGGCGGTCCACGTGGCCCCGTGCTTCCTATAATAAAACATTAATAATTGATACTTTTTATCATAAAATATAGCTGGAATACATATTTTCAAATAAGGTGTATACATTACCAAGTTTATTCCAAAAAAAATATGTATCATTATATTAATATTATAACAGTAATGACGTAATATATAAATAATACATAAATATATACTACTATTAAAACTAATAATGATAATAATAGTAATAATAATAACAATGTAAATATAAATTGTTTACTATTACTTTAACGTTTAACGGTAAAGATTATGAGAATACGTGTGTAATGTTATACAATGGAGAATGATTACCGGTACCTTTTTGGCCCGGATACCCCGGCGGTCCACGTGGCCCCGTGCTTCCTAGAATAAAACATTAATATAAATGAT
>NW_022741146.1:0-882 GCF_011630105.1 Anneissia japonica
CTTGGCAAGTCATTAATAAATAACAGAAAGAGTAGTGGACCCATAATGGATCCCTGTGGGACACTTGAAATTACTGGAAGCCAATCAGAACAGACGCCTTCGATTACTACACGTTGCTTCCTGTTTAATAAATAGGCTTTAAACCAATCAAGAAGATTGGAGTGGAAACCAAAAGAGCGTAATTTGTGCAATAGTAGTTTATGGGAAACACTGTCAAACGCTTTCGCGAAGTCGAGGTAAATCATATCTACTTGCCCAGCCTTGTCCAGAATCAGACTAATGTTGTGAAACACAGAGAGTTGGGTGACCGTGGAACGCCCCTTAATGAAACCATGTTGGAGAGGATGTAGTTTGTTTTTGATAATGGGGAATACAAGGTTAAAAATAGCGCGTTCCATAATTCTACTGGTAATACATAACAACGAAATAGGTCTGTAATTTGCAATTTGTTGCCTATCACCTTTTTTATATACGGGGACAACATTAGCTGTGTCGCTCGGTAATACACCTGTATTGAGCGATAAATTGAAAATATAACATAAAGGTGATGCGATTTCAAAAGCACATTCCCTGAGGACTCTAGGGGACATGTTATCAGGTCCAACGGCTTTGGATGTATCTAATGATTGGAGAATTTTGAGCACATCCGATTCATCAATTTGTATGTTGCCTAAAGAAATATCCCTGTCTCTTTCCATATTGGAATATCCGGAAGCTCACAATGACAATTAATATTTGAGAAATTTGAGAAGAAGTATTTATTAAATAGTTTCGCTTTACCTTTAGCCTCATTTGCTGATAAATCATTGCTAAATAGAACTTTCGGTAGGCACTTAGACTTTGTTTTGGCTCGAAAAAACGACCAAAATCTCTTTGGATTTT
>NW_022741147.1:0-1174 GCF_011630105.1 Anneissia japonica
GGGGGAAAAAGGGAGGGTGGAATAGGACTTCAGATTAGGGCTGCTTAGCAGGATATGACACTCTATTCACATACTAGATGTTTGTAGTAGTTGTCTATGATATACAAGAGCGGATCCAGAGATGTCCGAAAGCCGAGGCTGAAAGTGGGGCTGATCGAGACAACACTGCCAAAGAACTTTTGTTTTCTAGACACCAGAAAATAACATGAGGCATTTTGGGCGATCATTTATTTCTCTTTCTTTCTTTTTTTGTTTTTACTTTCCAAAAGCAGGGTGCCAGAGCAGGCCTGGCTTCCCCTCTAAATCCGCCCGATATATGATTATTTCCCAATATATAATAAGAAACAATAATGAATGGTTGGATGATAGATATGAAAAACATCTTTGTCTTTAGTAAGTAACTCAACTCAATGCATAATAGGCAAGACTTTTTTTATTCTGTACCTTGTTTCGCGAACTTACTTTTTTAAAGATCGTCAGAGGGCGGAAACAAAAAATTTTAAAAAAATATGTTATCTTATTTAGCAATTAGTTTTGCAAAAAAAATCCAGATGGAGGAGAAAATAAAAATAACATTTTATTGTACCGTAAATGTAAACAGTGGGATGGTTAAATGCTTTAAATTTATGTAATTAGGAAGAAATATCTTATTTTTGGAGATTTTATGGCAGCAGAGATTATAGAAACAATTAAAGAAAAACTTATTTTTCTGAAATTTCCATTTTCTTATGGCAACTCATCAAAAACAAAATTTCATTTTTATTTGAAATCATCATTTATTGGCAGCCGCGTTTGCTGAAGAAGGTATAAGAAAAGTCTTGCCTTATTAGAAAACTGAAAAAACCCAAATAAAACACTTGGGGGCAGCAAACATGTCAAGTACTGTAATTCTGTCAACTTTTGCCATGGTATGAAGGAGTATAGTCTGCTTTGAGTTGGCTCCTGATTAAGACATTATTGGTCAATTTTCAAATCAACAATGAGTATTCATTAATAAACAAACAACTGCATAAAGATGAAAATTCATAGAAATTTATTGACACCTTATCAAAATTAAACATTAAAAAGTTTTGATCAGAAAAATACACAAAATGAAAAACATGGAATCGTATATTGCGCCAGTACATGCCAATAGCAGGCACTTATGGCTAAGTAGATATAAAAACCAAATATA
>NW_022741148.1:0-1243 GCF_011630105.1 Anneissia japonica
TAGTAGTAGTAGTAGTAGTAGTAGTAGTAGTAGTAGTAGTAGTGGTAGTAGTAGTAGTAGTAGTACAATTATTATTATATTATTTTAAAGAAATGTTTACTTCGTTAACGAATGTCTATCAAAATAGCATTACAAACAAGTTTTTCAAACAGTCATCGTATCCGTATACTGTACTACCGATGTGTAACCAGGGAACAGTGACATAATTTCACTGTTCCCTGGTGTAACGTCGCTAGTTGTGTGTTAACTCGTACTGCAGGAGCAGAAGATAATAATTTATTTTATCAGGAACAAGTAAGTTTTACGAAGGGTCATCGGGCCATGGTTAATGTTTTTATTTTAAACACAATAATTCATAAATATTTATAAAAAAAAAAGTGGAAGAGTATATGTTGCCTTTATTGATTTAAAAAGAGCCTTGATTCAATTGAACATCAGTTTCTTATATTTAAATTAAAGAAAGACGGTTTAAAAAAAATATACTTAACATTATTATTTCAATGTATGACAAACTTTCTGCCTATGTAAAAGTTAGAAGTATTATCAGTAATCAATTCAGATGTTTAATTGGTATTCAACAAGGGTCACCTCTATCCTCTTTTCTTTTTAATTTATTTATTTACGATTTAAGTAAAATATTAAATACATCGGAACGTACACATAAAATTCAAATTGGCAATTTTCTCATTAACAATTTACTTTATGCAGACGACCTTGTTCTTATGAATGACACTGTTTTTGGTTTGCAATCTTCTTTAAACAAATTGGCTGTCTATTGTGATGAATGGGGTCTTACTGTTAATGTTGAAAAAAAGTAATGTCGTCGTTTTTAAAAATGGGGGGAAATTTAAAAAAATAGAAAAATGGTATTATAAAGATGTTTTATTACAAGTAGTTAAATCTTACAATTATCTTGGTGTAGTGTTTAATCCAAATGGCACTAATGCAATTAGTTATAACTGTACAAAAGCAAACAAAGATCTTTTTACTTTAAAACCATTAATTCATAATCAATTTTGCAACTTACCAATACATTTGTGGAACAAAATGTTTTGATGTAAAAATAGTACCAATATTTATGTATAGCAGTGAGATCTGGGGAATCAATGACATACCAATTATTGAAAAATTTCACTCTAGGTTTTGCAGATTTATTTTAGGAATAGGCAGCACAGCTTCAACTATTGCAGTTATGGGTGAATGCGGGAGATTTTCACTTTCTGTTGCTGGTATTAGAAATGCT
>NW_022741149.1:0-1277 GCF_011630105.1 Anneissia japonica
AAAAAAAAAACAAAAAAAAAAAAAAACAAAAACAAAAACAAAAAAACACATTTGGTAGTGAAATCTCTGAGCGTTTAGAGGTAGAGTAAGCGAAATTTACACCTCCAAGAAAGGAGGCGAGAAGATTAGGATGTTAGAGTAATACACATTAAAAAAAATAAAAATGTTGATGATGATTAGAGAATTGAGGTGGTTGTTGTTGTTGGTGATGAATATGAGGATTGAGGGTGGTGATTATGATAATGATGATGCTGAGGAGGAGGATTGAGGCTGTTAATGTGTTCATGATGAGGAGGATGAGGGTGAGGCTGATGCAAACGTGGAAAACTTTAAATAGGTCTAACTCAGAAAACATTAACCGGGTCAATCGTATACATGTGACTAAATGTGATGTCGGTCTTCTTTGAGCACAGCATCCTCTTTTAGTGAAGGAAATCCATTTATATGATTAAATAAGAAGATATCCAAGTCTACGTATAGGTCTTTCACCTTGTGTTCGTACTAATAATTCACATTGGATTAAAATACTGTAAAACAAGTAACGCGATATCTATCATTTATCGCTTTTAATCACCGATTTATCTGACGCAGTGACACGAATAATAACGCAAAGGAACATTGTCATCATGATCACTCTTTACTTTCAGTTTTTATGTGTGTGATAAATGGCTGAGTGCAGTACAACGTGTGTTTTAGCAATTCAAATATATACTTTATTACTTTCCATTTATTTTAATATTTTGTTGTAGGCTGCTGTTTATGAGCCCCATTAAAATTTCCCGGGCGGAGCTGATGCAGTACAGCATGCAAATAATAAATTTCATTTTTAAACCAAAGTTGGCCTGAAAAAGATGACCCAATAGCTTATACTAAGGTCATCCAGAGGTTGACGAACCGGTCACTCACTGCGTCGTACGACTGTCGCGCGACGAATCCAACTCCGCTTCCTGTGAGCGCAGTCGCGGCGCCAGCGGAGACAGGGGGCTTAAGCCCCGTATCTGACAAGTCAAGCCCCCACCCCCTCCCCCACCGGCCGAGCTCGTCGGACCAAAAAAAAACAAACAATTAAAAATAGACCTACACCAAGCCAAAACATGTCTTTCACAGTCGTAGAGTGCCATTTCCGGCCATCCAGAGGTCCCTATTTAAAAAAAAATCTCATTAAATCTCATCAAACCCAGGGGCGGATCCAGAAATGTCCAAAAAGGGGGACCGGAAGCGGGGGCCGAAAGTTGGGCCGATTGAGACAACACTGTCGTAGGGGGTCTGGGGCATGC
>NW_022741150.1:0-522 GCF_011630105.1 Anneissia japonica
CGCGACTTTACGTGTGCGTACGCGTGCGTCAACATTTATATATGCATAAAACCATGCATGTTTTTTATCAGTTATAGCTCCATAGGATGAAAGGTACCCCCAATTTTTATTACATATTCTGAAAGCACATGAGTTGTAGATACGATTTTATAGATCATAATGGCTGATCGGACATTTTGACGTCATCATATTGCCATTTAAATTACGAAAAAATTTAATTTTTTTTTATGACGTTATTACTTTTTATACTCGTTTGAACGTACTCGCTTATCTTGATTGATTGTCTCCCACCTGTGAGTATGTTATAGCTAAATCAATTCTCTTTCGGACGTGTCCATTTATTTTTTATTTTGGTGACGTCATCATAGTCAAAAAGATGGCTTTTTTGGAGCGTTCTCATCTTCCTTTCTTGAAAGATGTACACACATTGAAAATAAAGGGCGGCAGACGGTATTTAGACACTATCAGACCGATAGTTCGTATACTGTAAAGGCAAAATTCGTGTGGCATTACCAACCAACA
>NW_022741151.1:0-1181 GCF_011630105.1 Anneissia japonica
ATATCCTCGTAGATCTGCTACTGCGGACAATACCTGCGTAGAGATGGTTAATGTCTGGTGGAGCGGGTAGTAGTGAAAAAAGGGTTTCATTATTAGGGGATAGAAAATTAGATTTAAAGTGAAATTGATTCAGGATTGACTTATAATCGCAAATGTGACAATGTTTACAAATGTGACAATTGAAATATGAAGTGTCATAATATAGAATGATAACCATATAAATATATACTATAATAATAAACTATTATTTTCACATAGAGACAATTGCCACCATTATCAAATTAATTAGAGAAAGGATATTCCTTTGGCATTTTAAAGGGGTGGCGCCAGGATTTGCCCGACGGAGATCCGGTGTCCAGGATGTGGCGTGGGTGGGGCGACACCCCGACGAGAGCATGAAAGTCGGTTTCCAAATAGAATTGCTCAGCCTAGCTAGCTGCCCTGACGCAATAGGGAAGGCACCCCGATTCGTCTGCAACGTTTTCGGCAAAGTTGAACTAGGTTCAACCTTACCGACAACTGTCGCCGATAGGGTGAGTGATTCTATAAAAAACCGAGCTTAAGTGGAAGTGGTCAGACGTCTCTCAATGTGTGTGTTTTTCCCCCGAACGGGGTGAGGGGAAGCTTTCTCCGACAGGGGCCTTCGCACTCGGTCTCTTACTGGTTCGACCTCTGTTTTACCTAATTACACTGTGGTGATGAAGAGGTGGTGATGACGACGACGATGATGATGATGATGATGATGATGATAATGATAATGATGATGATTATGATGTTAATGAAGATAATGATGGTTGTGGTGGTGGTGGTGATGATGGTGATGATGATGATGATAATGATTATGATGATGATTATAATGATGAGGAAAATGATGGTGGTAGTGAGGTTGACGATGACGATGATGATGCTGATGATAATGATGAAAAGAAAAAAATAAATTCGACTCACCTCCAAAAACAGTTAAAAAAACAAATTCAAAATTTTGCATAAAATAATACAATTATTATACTTAAATTTAAAAAAATAGCTGTGAATATTGTTACACTAGTCTCAGACAAATTGTATATTGTATGACAAAAGCATCCAATAAGTAAAAGAAATGCCTATGAGACTGGTGTAACTATAGCCATTGCCTTAAAACAATAGAAAACATCCCCAAGTTTAAAAAAAAAAAAAAAAAA
>NW_022741152.1:0-661 GCF_011630105.1 Anneissia japonica
AATTTCATAAGCGTTTATTTGTTTATATTTACTAATGTAGAAAAATTAAAGTAGTGTCATATGAATTTCAGCCCTGAAACATAGACTCAGAAATACCGGGATGGTGTCCGGCGGGGGATAGTTTACCTATTAATAAGTGTTTCTTGTTTTTGCTTAGTACAGCTTTAAATGTTATTACCTAAATCCACAATACCTCAGTTTAAGTTTTTAAGTATTTATTGTTTTCTAACAAATGCAGGACAAAATGGAAGAATTTCCATAAATTCTAGCCCCGAAACCTAGACTCAGAAATAATAGTTAAGTGTTTCTTGCTTGTGCTTTGTTCGTACTGCTACAAACACATTCTGCAGTTCAATTGTGTGTGCAATATATTAAAATCATATAGATACTTGATTTACCATCAATCCATAATCCATATGGTGGACACATTTGTTGTAATAGTAGAAGAAGCACTGTAAAATTCAAAACTGGTATAAACACGTTATATTTTCATTGCGGACTTTTTGGGCTCAGTACGGACTCTTAACGTATGCATTTTCTTTTAGTTTTAAGGCATATGCGGATTTTATAAGTCCGCAATGACGATATAACGTGTTTATCACTTTATTGACTAAATATAGTATAATGCCGTTACATCTGTAACCCAGAAGAGACTGCTGTC
>NW_022741153.1:0-563 GCF_011630105.1 Anneissia japonica
CGATATTAAATTCTAACCGGTTTGGTTACATTATTTTCTTTGTTGGAACGCTTCTTTTTATTTTTAGATTCGCTTCGCTTCTTTCTTTTCCCCGCCTTCCACGTTTCATCCTCTTCGTCATCATCGTCGTCCTCTTCGTTATTTTTTTCATCGTTTCGTTCTTTCCTCTTCTTCCCGTTTTTACTTATCTAGATGTGTATAAGCTCGCTTAAGCAGAGTGCAAATCGTCACCTGCATGTCTTTCATCATTTTTCTAAACTCGCCCTGCTCCTTCGTCCACGCCATTCTCTCTTTTTTGAAGTTCATTCGCTCTTCCTCTAATTTGCCGATCGTCTCCCTGAACGCGTTGCGTTCCTCGGCTATGCGTTTGAGTTCGTCGTTAAACTCGCTCTGGAGTCGAGCGAGGTCGTCCTTGGCCCTTTTCAGTTCCTCCCGCACGTCCGCTAACTGCTTCAAGAGGTCCTGGACGATGCGGTCGGAAGCGTTAATCGTCTGCAGTTCTCTCGAAACGCTCCGAGTTAGCGTGCAGCTGGTCTCCTTTTCGATTTCCCTCACCAAATTCT
>NW_022741153.1:575-810 GCF_011630105.1 Anneissia japonica
TTCTTTTCCCTCCTCGAAGCTTCGCCGATCTTGGTTCGCGTCGACGCGACGGCAGCCGAAACGTCCATCACCTTCAGAACGCGTCTCCACTTGCCGTCTCCAGGGGACGATGCGACGGCCCTCGTCAAGAATCGGCCGAATAGGCACTGACCGAATTTCTTTGAGAGGCACTCGTCTGTCAGTTTGATGCTCGCGACGGCCTCGGTCCTCGGTCGCTCGTCGTGCATCGGTTCGG
>NW_022741154.1:0-2775 GCF_011630105.1 Anneissia japonica
ATCAAAGAATTATATTTAAAAAGTATCGGTGCACATACACATGAACTGAGAAACAATTGAATAAAAACCTCTTTTAAATTTATGTCTATCAAGCGTAATATTTTTCCACTATTAGCAACACTCTCAAATATGAGGCATGTTGTGGCAAAATGGCTAAGTTGTAGCAAAAATTGAAATTCAAGTTATTGGTATTTTCAAATACCTGAGTATGTGATCTTTAAAATGAGGGGTCACTCATTCAAATTGGACATTTCAAACCTAAGTTATTGGAAAGTGAAGGTACAGTACTCTTAGAGTCAAGATAAACAGGATTTTGAGTAATTGCCTTTCAAAGTTATTTGTGCATACATTGTTTAATATAATGAACTATGAACAATAACGTTAAATAAACAATTTGTTAACCACTTCCAGAACTAATACTTTGAGACATGATTAATAAGACATTAAACTGTTAACCTATAGTGAAAAACAAATTTGGATTTTTAGCAATTTTGTGAGCTCCCATATTTTATAGCTCTTTTACTCAATACTGGACTGTGCGACAACTTTACCATTTCGCCACAACATGCCTCATATGTGCTGCAACACTTATTTATAGATTTCACTTGGATTAAGCATTATGGCACATACATGTGCTACCATGTGACCCGACGCCATGTAGTTATTTGATCGTTGAAGTAGTATTATCCTATTTGTGTCGGACTTTCAATGAATGACCAATGAACTGTAGGACACTTCCATTATGTGCCTTCAAACACTACTTACAGTACATTTTTTTTTAAATATTACAATTATTTTTGTTTTACTGCTAAGCGCAATGAGTCTTTAGCAACATACCATGAAGTGAAAATTACCATTATCATAATCGTTATTATTCGACCCAAAATGAAAATTATTGACTCCTAAAAAGGATACATTATTAACCCTCAAAAAAGGTCTATGTAGGCCCCGCCCCCCCTCCTTTTTTTTTGGAAAGTTAAAAAAAAAAAAAAGAAGAAAAAGAAAAACTTAATTGCCCAGAACGCCTCAGAGATTATTTTCGGGTGTCCAAAATACAAAAATTGCATGGGGGTGGTGTTATCTCGATCAGTCCCACTTTCGGCTACTCCCCCCCCCCCCCCCCACTTTCGGATGGACCCTAAAAGATGGTGTATGTATGTACTTGACCATACAGTAAAGTGATGACCTAGAGTTGACCTATAGAGAAGGCATATATAGATTGCAAATTCGATTTACAATCGATTTATTCGAACAAAAAAAAAAAGACTAAAATCAAGGACAAAATTATTATTTTCACTTAAGTACAGAAATACCAAAAGAACGCAGAAATAAATCAACTTATACTTTGGCAATGCTGTTAGTCTACAATTTCATCTTAATCCCAGTTGTCTAAGCCTTTAATGCTTGAATACAACATTTCATTATCTATAAGTTGACATGGTAATTAATTTTCATCACATTCAAAATGCAGAGTTCTTCAAAGGAGACCCAACATGCAAATTTATTATTTCTTATTTCATCTGATCCTCAACCAGCCATACATTAATGTATGTTTTTGTAATGATAGTTTTTGACTTTTACTCAGTGACATACAATTTGTTTTTGTTTTCAGATTTATTCCATTACAGGATAAGTAGTGGCTAATGGATCAAAACATACTGTACACGGTCCAAACTCTCAGCTGCAGTACTAATGTCGCAGCACTTCACTTACATATCACCTCAATGGGCCAATGGCGCAGCACTTCACTTACATATCACCACAATGGGCCGGGCATCTGGATCCATTTCATTGTACCGTCAACGCCGCATGAATAAATATGATTGTTGGAGATGACAGAAAGTTGGATGACGCCACTTCCGGTTTGTCTGAAAAATGTGTTTTTAGCATGCTGACCAGGTAAAGAGTAGCGCAGGTTGTGAACAGACAATCCCCAAACCTAGAAATAAAGAAAAATGAACATATTTAAAAAAAAAAAGAAAATCTACAACTGTAACATGAAATCAATTCATTTAAAATAAAACATAGAGAAGTACAAAAAAAAAAAATCATGAATACAACCATCATTATTTTTTTGGGATAAAAATATACAGTTGTCTCTCTGATTAAAGACTACCTCTAATTAAAGACCATTTTTATGTGGTCTAATATTAACAAATGTCCAAAGCTACTAAAAACAATGGAAACTATAGTCCCAAAAGTGGTCTTTAATTGGAGGGAGACTTGTACATGATTAAAGCCTGTTTGGATTGCACCTTTCTTGGTGAAACCAACCATGTACAGCCAATTTGATAAAGAAACAAATCTAGTATCAAAATATTTTATATTTAATTGATCTATGTTATCCATGAAAATAAGGATATGCTCCAAACAGTTTGGTAACCCCAAGTTGATAATGAAATACACTATCGGAATCTGAGCATTTTTATGATGTAAAAAGATAGCTCATTACTTCTGACATGCAATCCTTATCAAGGGCAGACAAGTCAAAGCACTGACGACACTAAACATTTAAAAATATCATACGTTTGAATTAAAATTGTGAATAGACTAATCAGTTTCTGGCTTTAAGTAGAACTTCATTCTAATTTTTTAAGACCCAAATCAGTGTAATTAAATTGTATTCAAACAAAAGAATTAATTAACATTAACAGGTCAAGAATTACGAGTGTTTCTAGATTAATATTGGCATTTCAAAGTTTATTAATTCAATGATTAAAGTACAAATGTTGTTGTTTTCGTCACTGTTGCTGCTTTTGGCATGGCAAACCTCAT
>NW_022741155.1:0-643 GCF_011630105.1 Anneissia japonica
ATTTCCTTACTGGATCTTTTATTCCTTTGCAAAGGCTAGTTTTCAACTTTAATACCAATAACCAGGTAGCTGCACTGAGCAGTAAATCTAGTAAATAATGTAGTATTTAAGCCAGACTTGGACTAGGAAGGGAGGGAGCTTATACACATCTAGATGTGTATGGGAGCCTAGCCTAAAACCTCTGTAATAAAATCGAGTCTAGGCTTTGCCTAGGTTAGAGGCCTGTGTCTACATAGGGCTCTATAGTACTAGGCCTAGTAGGCCTTAAGCCTAATATAGGAGGCTAGTAGTAGAAATAGTGAATTCAAATATAGGCCTGCACTGAGGTAATAGAACACCAGGGAGGTACTATTAGGGGGACCCACTATGACACTCAAAGTAGGGAGCCTCTTGGCAATTCTAAATACCTAGACCCTTCACTCCTAAGCCAGAGGCCCGACTTTTTCCCACACATGATCGAGCCGAAAGTTGTTCATCTAGGCCTAAACTAGGCAATATGCCGGGGGCCTTGGTCTGTAGGCCTAGGTTGACTGAACTTTAAAGTTTTTTAAAGCATTAGAGTTAATATAAGTCTAAACTTTTAGAGAAAGACATGATATACATACCTGTATACGTACTATTTTGAATCAAAAAACCCTGTAAA
>NW_022741156.1:0-681 GCF_011630105.1 Anneissia japonica
TGCCTTAATTGATAAATTAAAGACTCGTAAAACACAATCGAGGTTCAATTGCTTTAATACACTTGTAGTTTCTTGTTATGCAATAGAATAAACGAAAAAAAGAACTCAAAATTCACATGGATAATAGCTTTAAAAAGTTACCTATAATCGTTTTACGATCGCATGATGACGTCATCGGCCAAACACCGTTCGTAAAATAGAAGGTTCGTAATTGAGAAGTTCGTAATTGGGAAGGTCGACTGCAGTCGACCTTCTCAATTACGTACCCTTTTGGTCTAGAAGGCGTTCGTAATTGAGAAAATTCGTAATTGAGAAGTATGAAAAAATAGCGCCCTCTAGATAGATTTTTTAACCATGTGTGTGCGCTTAACGATCGTCACGGTCAATTGGTATGGTCTATGACTGGTCTAAGTTTACACAGAATATTTACAATGTACAGGACTTCGTAGCAAACAACAACACATTCTAAACTATTATATATTATTACTGTATAGACGAACCTCTCTCCAAAATCAAGAAGTACTCCGCATGGGCGACGATAATTCGTTTAACCATGTGCTTGTTGCGCAGATGGATTTATGCTTTGCGCTGATTGGCTATGCACGCTCCAGGGTTTTAGCATTGTGAACCAGCCGCCACACTGCTGCCAACCTTTGATCGCGAGTCCGCAATACACGAACG
>NW_022741157.1:0-549 GCF_011630105.1 Anneissia japonica
TACAACAGACGGACTAGACCTTCCAGACGACCGTTGAACTCCGTTATCTGTTCGCACACCCTGTTTGGATCGCGGCCGGATTCGGCGAGGTCGGATTCGCATTCGGAGGCGTTCGCGAGAAGACTGTAGCGTCCGCAGGTGCAGAACGCGGACGCGATGGCGGCCAGCAAGTTTCCGACGCTCTTCATAGCGTGGGTGTTTCTTGCGAGTACGGTCGAATGCGGAACGTACGTGTTTTCGCAACATGCGTTCGCCGGCCGTTTCGCTCACTCTAATAGGACTTCGTACGTCGTCGCTCCCGACCCCTTCGTCGTCGTCACTCCCGGCTCCGACGACCGCTACGTGGAGAACGTTCTCTTTTGCAGGTCTAGGAGCGTGACCAAACTGAGCTTTCGAGGGAACATGCCGACCGACGAGTATCGACCATTCGTCAGACTGGACGATTACGGCGATCGCTTGCTGTACGCGATGCAACGTCTCGGTTGAAGATCGTGCGGCTGGTGGATCGCGCTCACGATATGCCGAGACGCAAGGAGCGCCCGATCGGAG
>NW_022741158.1:0-1710 GCF_011630105.1 Anneissia japonica
TTGAGTGTGATCTGCTGTAACATCAACATTTGAGTCTAAATGTTCAACATATATTAAGCTACTATCAGTATTATACTACCATGTACAGTACTGTAAATGATGTTTTACAGAATATAGCCAGTACAACAATTATTACAAATTACAGCCAACCAATTGCTTATCGACAGCAATGAAAAGACACTTTATTAACATTGTTTTACTATAAGAACATCATTTATTTATTTGTAATACACCTGGAAAAAGAGAGAGATACAAGCCAAGATCTAGTGTTTTGTATAAGGACACATGCTGTGTACATTGCCTAAATAATGTATTGCTTTTTGCTAAACTGATGTAAAATATTTTCATTCATATCATGGGCTGTAATTTCAGGACAGGCATCACTCCTAAGTATGGTCAGTGATATTGTAGTAGGATCATAACACCTAACACAGGCATCTTTTTGGTTTTAGAGTTCAATATTCTGTTCCAAATATAAACATGGTTGATATCAGTAGAAGTTTCTGGGTGTTCTTTCATTTAACCAACTGCATTTACAACTCTCCTTTTAGGGAGCAGGTCTGCCAGGGTACAATGGTTTCTGTAAATAATAAATAGACAATAATTATTTCTTGATAGCCACATTATACTAATGTCCTCATAAATTATTAGCACTCTACAGTAAATTTTGAAGAACATCCCATTAGAGTAACTGAACCACAATAATATGGTAGTGTATTTATTGTGTCTGCTTTAAGTAGGTCATGCATACTGTAACATTTGGATACATATATATATATAAAAACTCTACATTAATCTACATTAACCAGGAAACAGAGACAACACTTTTAAAAAGAAAATTATTTTTCCAAATCTGGGAGATTGATTTAAAATGTTTGGTTAGAATTAACATATTCACAGCATATATTCACACAGGCAAAATAAGCTTTTGATATTTAACTTACATTATCATATCCCATGTTGATGAGTTAAACATTGATGATTGGGTTAGGATGATCAGATATTCGCTTACTGTCAAGTAGGACAAACCATATTTTAATACTTAGAATTATTACATAATAAAATAGTAATTATAATCATCATATTTCCTCAAAATACAAATAATATTTATTCCATTAAAATGGTTCAGAAAAGTTGTTAAATTTTAAATTACAGTTAGAGAAGACAAAAGGGGCTATATAGAGGGACACCACTGGCCTACACCAGCCTCTTGCACCACTTTTTTAGGGTGGTGTACAGTGAGAAATCCAATCAACCAAGGGCCTAGGGCAGTGATAGTGTAGGCCCCCTCTAGACTTCATACAGACACTCTTTCTAGATGCAATTTTCTAGGCCCGTGTAAATTGGTTCTGCTACGCTGTCGTTGGTCAGGTTTCTGGACAACGGCAAAAAACCAAAACGGCAATAAGTCAAAATGGCAATGACCAAAACGGCAAAAAACCAAAATGGCAACTCTTTTTAACCAGATCGGGAATAAGTCAAAACGGCAATAAGTCAAAACGGCAATAGGCCAAAATCACAATAATATAAAAGCAGTAAACATTAAAATAACTAAAACTTTAAAATACAAAATAAGGCTAAACAATTTACTGTATGTCAAAAGTAAAAAAGCCCGAAAAAAAAAAAAACACTAATAATAATAATACATAATGATAATAATGGTGATGACGATGATGATGATGATGACATACAAATTCAATAGCTAAACAA
>NW_022741159.1:0-1041 GCF_011630105.1 Anneissia japonica
AATCTACCAGGAATGATCCTTAGGACCTTCTAAACACAACAAAATACTCTTTACCTCATATGTCAAAGTTCATAGGTCAAAGGTTCAAAATGCTACTAATGGCAAACGATTGAACCGAATTCAATAAAATTTGACCATTAAGAACCAGTGACACCACCTACACCCCTGTCCAGCATCAGTGGTTACATAGGTTTCATTGGGGTCAAATTTTCAAAATAGCCCAATTGAGCTTGAATTTACCAGGAATGATCATTAGGACATTCTAAAGATGAAAAACTACTCTTCATCTATAGGTAAACATTCACAAGGGTCACTATAGTGAAAATTATCAAGTATTTCTAGTGACTAACGATTTGACCAATTGCATTAGACAGACTTCTACCAAACATGGGGTGTTCACAGGTTGAGGTTAAAGGTCACAGTGGTTATCTCTTAAAATATGACTGGGTTCATGTTCTATTGAAAATAGTATCTCTAGTTATACCTTGTTTCCTGAACCTATGAAGGTGGTCAGAGTAGGGTGGAAAAAAAATTGTTTTCTCATTTAAAAAATGATCCAGACAGATGAGAAAATAAATATAACATTTTGATACTGAACTGAACAGTGCCGTAATGCGATTGAAAAATACTTTAAGTATATATTAAGGAAGAAATGTATAGATTTCAGGGGAGTGGATGGCATAATAAAAATAAATATAAAATTTTATTTTTTTAAATGAAATTTCAATTGTTTTTTTTTTGTGCCAGAGAGTGCTCTAACTGGCCAAAAATTAAATTAAATTGTTATTCAAAATGATCATTTTTGGTAGTCAGAGTGTTTATTAAACAAGGAATAAAGAAGTGTCTAAGCCTCTTTGTGACACCAGTTTATACAGCATAATTGGGACCCGTGGGAGAACAGTAGATATCAACTGTACCAGTGGTGTAATGCTGGGGCGGGAGATCCTGTGGTTTTCTGAGTAATTATATTATGTACATGCAAACATTAATTTTACACATTATTTCATTAAAATATATTGTTAATCATTAAAAAACAGTTGA
>NW_022741160.1:0-539 GCF_011630105.1 Anneissia japonica
GTGATCATTATCAACATGGTATTCCTTTCATTGCTGAGTGAAGCATTTGTGTAGAGATAAAAAAAAGTGCAACAGGACAGTGATAAAATGATAAAAATCTGAACTGAAGTTCTACAATAAATTTTTTTATAAGAACCAGTAAAATTTTTCCCAGGCTCAGTGTTCTTATTTTTTGTAGATATCAGCCTTAATTTCTTCTTATTTTGTTCTTAATTTTTAAGCAATTTCAGCCTTAGTGTTCTTATTCTTATAAAAAAAAAGTATATCCTTGATAAAAGTATGCAGTATGTGTTTTTTTTTCAAAGCTGTGCTGCATTGCTATTGCCTCAACAAATCCCAACAATTCTTACAATTAACTTTTTTGAAGATATCTCACCAAACAGACCTTCGCAACTTTTATGTAAATAAAGAGGAATGGCAAGGATTAAAGGACAGTGTGTGTGTTAAAAATCAACCTCTGAACAGTTAAGGCCTACTGTATCCCAGTTGAAACTACATGTACCAAGTAAAAACTGACAGTTTGCAATAAATATAATTAA
>NW_022741161.1:0-658 GCF_011630105.1 Anneissia japonica
GCTGCACAGATGATTACACCGATTTATGCAAATGGTCATAAAATGAAGGAACAGAGTTACTAAGTAGCACTACAGTGTCTTGGTAGTTTAGTACTAAATGCAGTAATAAGTGTAATGTGTATTTAGTCAAAAAAAATCATCTGTTCACAAGCAATACAGAACAGTAACAATTTTTTATTCATATCAAAATAGAAAGTTTAGTCCTGAGTCAACAACCTTGACATAAAATAAAATGTTATTCAACACTTGATGGCAAATAAACACCCTTCCTCCAGCCCCTATTTTTTTTATAAAGTACTTTTTTCCTGGATAGAGCCTCATTGAGATCAGACCATTGTAATAAATGTAAACAATGGTATTGTTTGCTAATACAGTTGAATATCTATGATAGCTTTTGCATGCTTCATCAAACTCAAATCCTGTCTCTTATACACATCTGAACTGTATAGAAAGGGTCAAGCCTGTNACTCTTGCTAGTATTCCTGAAGAATAAGTGCATTAATCAACAGTTGCATTAATTAATAATTGCATAAAACTGCATACTTATAGTATCAAAAACAGCCTTAAACCAACAATTACATTAGTTTAAGATTTCACCCCATTATTCTACTGTCATCATATTCATATATGTAGGACTGGTGACTGTCCTTGTAAAATG
>NW_022741162.1:0-268 GCF_011630105.1 Anneissia japonica
AGTACTCGAAATATGGCGGAAAGTCAAAAATTTGCACTAAGTGCTCAAATCGGCGAGATAAGCACATTTCTGCAAAAAGTGACAATGTTAAAAAGTTAAGTCAAAATATAATTTTTTTTTCTTAGGCAAAGTGAGATAGACTGAAACAAACTCTATTCCATTGAAAGTTTGAAGTTTTTTCGGAAAAGTACTCGAAATATGGCGGAAAGTCAAAAATTTGCACTAAGTGCTCAACTCGGCGAGATAAGCACTTTTCTGCAAAAAGTGA
>NW_022741162.1:406-530 GCF_011630105.1 Anneissia japonica
CTCGGCGAGATAAGCACTTTTCTGCAAAAAGTGACAATGTTAAAAAGTTGAGTCAAAATACAATTTTTTTTTTGTTAGGCAAAAGTGATATAGGCTGAAACAAACACTATTCCATTGAAAGTTT
>NW_022741163.1:0-11258 GCF_011630105.1 Anneissia japonica
CTCCGACTCACCCTAGGGCAAATCCTGGCGCAGACCCTGGTAAGAAAAAACATATGAGAGCTAGAATAATAATAGTTATTCGGGTTTAAATAATGTTATTCAGACAGTGTATGATATGGACGTACAGTACAGATATGCTTGAAGTCTGTACAACCAATTTAGTAATAATTTCAAAATATTATAATTATAATGGGGGGGGGGGAAAGGGGGCGCAATTTTCTACTCTTGCCCTCGGGCGCCAAAACCTCTAGCTACGTCACTGGTCAAAAAAATAATTGCAGGCTAATAGAATTTAAAAACTGGATGAAAACTTTTTTACGAAAGACCTGTACTGCCACAATTGATTATACGCAGCGTGTATCGCGGTAACTATGCAGCCATTTTGTTTTGTCGAGTATTTACACATTTTCTATTCGACTGGTCGTCTTCGTAGCAGGTGGGCGTGGTTTAACAATGAACAACCTGTCGAATACGACTAATGTATTCTGTCTATACCTGTTCATGCCTATGAAACCATGCTCTGCATGGCTCTACTAAGAACATTGTCTCCTGGTTCACACTTGAGCGTTTCGATCCTGATCAGAAGCTAACCGTTAGCTTAACCATTAGCACAGCGTATGAAAACACCCAATTGGGATAAGCTGCTAGTGGTTCAGGGGGTGGGGGGGGCACAACATATTCAGAATAGATAATTGAGAGCACTAATTTCAATATCTGCCTTGAAATTCCAAAATATATTGGCAAAAAGCGGTGGGGGCGTGCCCCCTACTGGATCCGCCCCTGTGGTTAGCAAATTGACCTCATTTTTATAAATAGCCAATCAGATGCTAGCATTTCCTATTTGCAACCAACCAATTTTTACCCAAAATCAACGATGTTTCAGCTGGCCTCGCGTATGTAATATATTTTATTGTTTTTTGTATTCAGTGCTGTGCAATTTTGAGCTGGTGAACCATGTTTAACCATCGCCTTCCGGAGACTATTAAGTATGGTATTCATAGACTAAAAATCTACAATTATGTACCGTACATTAGTGTTAATTATTCAAAACATACTAAAATCTATCACAAGCTTCTGAAGGACTTTTTCCATTCATAGAAATCTATGAAACAACAGTCTTTAAATACAGTACTTACTGATACTACAACACTCGCTTTTTGGTTCAAAATGTCAATTAATAATTTCATGTTTGAATGGTAAGGTTACCTTGGATTTATCCATTTAGATAATACTAAACATCAGGTGTTGTGTATGAACATAGCTTCAGAGATTTTCATGAAATATACTAAGATATATTATGTATTAAACACTTCTATAAACATTCCTTACTTTGCTACTTAAATAAAAATGAATATTTTGTGATCGATCTATTTAAGAATTCCAAGAAATATTGTGTTTGATTTTTACCGCAATGTGTACCGATGCATTCTTATTTTGTACAATTTAGGGTGTGTTATTTATATATAAACACACAGACAAGAGGCTCTAAAAAGTAATATATTTATAGATTAATATGCATTTGATAGTGAAAAGCTTGGAGAACATTTATTAATCTGAGAATAATCTTTATACAATAAATCAAGCACCAAACGGTATCTATAATATTATTACCTAACGGTTGTAACTAACGCCACATTAGTTTAAAAACATGTGTAGATTTATCAAATACTGCCCAACAGTTGTAACCCATTTCACTATGATTTAAATATATGTGAATTTATCAACCCTCCCTACTATAATTTAATTTAAATAAATGTATATATTTATCAACCAACCACTGTTGCTGTATTAACTTAGGTATTTTGAGGGAATATACTTCTTGCTATATATGGTTGATCAGTAAATTAAAATCTGTTAATGAAGACGATGTAGTATTAAGGCCATTATCTTAAGTAAAGCCTGTTTTCCATGAAATCTCTACATGCCGTCGCCGATAGATTTTGGCGACGTAGATTGGTCCGTCGAATATGACTGCAGTTAAACCTTGGACCTTATTAGTTGATCCATGGTTGAAACACTGTAGCGATTTTATGTTCACATTAAGTCTTCATTTTGTTAATTGACATCTTGAACACGTGTCCAAGTATCATCATTAAATAATGCATCTAGATGAGTAAAATAAATGAGTTATCTTTGTGGTTTAATTTTTTTTTTTTTTTTGACACTGAAATCATTAGCGGCCTCCGTTTAAAGACCCTGGATTAGAACAATGTTACCCCGCCTTAGTATAATCGTGGTAATCAGTGAGGGCACACTCAAATTCTATTAAACTAGACAAATTTTAGCTTAGCGAGGCGTCGTCACCGTCAGATTTCTGTCTGACAGTGCTGTATTCAAGAATTTGGGCGTGCGTGTTTTTTTGTTTGTTTTTAATAGAGTTTTCGATGGGTCCTTGATTAAAATTTATATTCCGGAGATGTCTGGATAGTTCTGTGCAATTCTGATAATCTAAATCCGAAGAACAAATGCGTCTCATATGCAATGCTTGGCTGTACTGAATGATTTTGGTACAGTGCGGGGATGACAGCAGCTGCTAGGGACCAGGTACATGTTCATCCATGGGTTTACAGAAAAGGTCTGTTTTAAGTGCACCATTTTCCATAGTCACAATTATGTCCAACAAGTCTACACTGCTTGTGCAGGCCCGTAGCCTGGTTCCATAGTACCATAGTAAATTAACTTTGAAATTTTGTCTTTGATGTATTTATTTTACTTTACCTACTTTAAACCGTGACTTCAGACCCACCTCAACCCCCACCATGGTTAGGGCTGAGATGCGAAAATTGTACCTCTAGATGGACGGAAATGACACTCTAATATAGTAAAATTCATCATCATCACATCACTTCAAAATAAAGCGCCAAAAAAATTTCTCATGATCTTTTATCTATAATTTTCGGCAGTCATAGAGATCTAAATAATCTGTGTGATGTACCATAGCAAATATAACTTAACTTTACTTTACCTACTTAAGCCGCGAGTCCACACCCATCTCAGCCCCGCCATATTGGGGGCTGAGGTGCAAAAATGTGGGTAAATTGTACCACAGATGGCCGGAAATGACACTTTTATATAGAAAAATTCATTATCATCACATCACCATTATAATCAAAATGAAACACTAACATATTTTCCATGATCTTTTATCTAAATCACATCAGAGATCTAATCCCTGTGATCGCACCATAGAAAATAAAACTTAATTTGCCTTGATGTTTTACTTTACTTTATAACGTGCCGAAAACCAATCTTATCTTATTTAAAATTGAATTACATTTGACGGATTTGATTACTTCCTCCAGATTTTGTACATACCGCCCGGTAACTTACAGTAATAATAGGCCTACATCCATCCAATATATACTTTTACATCTAGATGTGTATCCCTTATATATTGGTGTAGTTCTTACTATCTTCCAATCAGCAGGGATTTCTCCGTTCATTAACGACATAATAGCCCGGTACTCACGAGAGCCCTAGTATCCGGATCGGGTGCTAACCTTTAGCGCTAACCGTTAGCACCTGTGTGAGAACGCCCGTTCAGTTAGCGCTAACCGTTAGCGGTATCCGGATACCGTAACGGTTAGCAAGCGCTATCGGTTAGCACGTTGAGCTCGTTTCTATCATCAACCAATCACAAGTACGCGTTTACTTATTGGCCAGTTATCCGATCATCATTCTTGGCATCGGGATCGGGATCTTCTCGTATGGACGCACGGCAGCTAAAGTTAGCAGGATCCGGATCCTGCTAACCGTTAGCAGTCGTGTGAGAACGCAGCCATTGTAAATCTTACGAAGAGAATCTGATATGTACGTTGATGCCATTCTTAACAGTTTACTATCAAAATCAAGGAGATCAGTGCTGCTACCGTTAGACAAATTGAGAACTGCCTTTTTGCTTCTTTGGTTACAGTATTTAAAAGAGAATTGGTATCTACATTCTGGATTTTTCCAGTTTGCTTTTGGTTCATCGAATGAGTGTGATATTTTTATTCCAATATTGGTAAAATAGTCGTTAAAAGCTTCGCAGTTTAAATTTGGATTAGTAATATTTTTGTTTATAATTTTTTTCCTGTTGTTTTCTTCATCTCATCCCACAATTTTTTTTTGGGTCGTTCATATGTTTATGTTCGATTTCAGCAAAATAATCAATCTTTGCTTTTCTTGATTACTAGTGACGTCATTTCTTAATTTTCTATAGGCCTTAGCGTCTAAGTGTTATTTTGTTTTGTGCTTGCCTGACAGTCTGCATGATCTCGTTGGTACAACGATTGAATAATATCTGGTGTTATCCATGGTGATAATATATTTTTTATTCTCATTGATTTTAATGGGGCATGTCGTTGTTCCAAACATAGTTAATATTTTCATTACCAATTATAAATAAGTCATTTATTATGTTACTTTCATGTAATTCTTTGTTGAAAGATTCTATATCAAAATCTTTATAATTTCTAAATAATGTGTAGCAGTTGTAGTAGTAGTAGTAGTAGTAGTAGTATTAGTAGTAGTAGTAGTACTCGTGTGCACTATAAAGAACCCAGAACATCCTTCGAGACGAGTAGGGGGTTACCCCGGTGTACCGGAACAGACAGCCCCTGTGGTGGACGACGAGAGTTGCTGGTACCCGGTTACCGGGTAGCACAGACACGAAGGGACCCTTAGGGGCGAAGAAAGTCATTGGTCGAGTTCCTAGTCCACATTTCAAGCGCCCTGAGCATCTTACATTAGATGGATATGTGCGCTATATAAAACTACACTATTATTATTATTATTAGTAGTAGTAGTAGTAGCAGTAGTCGTAGTAGTAGTAATATTAGTTCTCTAGGCCTACTGTTGTTCTTCTTTAGACACTGCGCTTTGAGCATCAATGTTGGTGGCGAGGTTTCCTGTTTACAAATCGTTATTATTATATTATTATTATTAGTAGTATAGTATTAGTAGCAGGAGCAGCATTAGCGGTAGCAGGGGCAGGGGAGGCGGTGGCGGAGGTAGTAGTAGAAATGAATAGAAATCTGCGGCGCATAAATTTAAACCAAAAACAAAATAAATCATTTCTTAAAAAATAGGAACAGTTCAAATTCAAAAAAAAAAAATATATAAATTCGCCTAATGGAAAACCGCATTAATGACGTGCGTTTGTAGGTCCTACCAGGTGTAGGAACAAATGCGTATCTCTGGGCTTGCGTGTTGGTCAGTAATGTTGTATTGCTGATAGACTCTCCGAAATAAGCCAATTCGTATTTTCAACTGCGGATGCGCTTATTATGAAGGTCAATTGACATAACATACGCACAGCATAAGCTTATGCCGATTGACCTCGAATAAGAGCATGCACAATTCAAACTACGAATCGGCTTATTTAATGGACCTTAATTGCACTTCCAACGGCAATCAACAGACGGCGTCGCGACGGCCGACGCAGCCCGACCCGATTTGAGAAATATTAAAGCCCCATTCCCAGCAAAATTTCAGTTTTTAAGAAAAATCTAATTTTTGTATAATGTTATTATAAAGATTTATAAATATAATACGGAATTGCTAGTTTAACTGAATTTAGACATTCCTAAGAATGAAAAAATGTAAAATAAGACTGAAATTTGATTTTTTGTGTTCCACACAAAAAATAAATGCGGATGAATTTTTCATTTTGATTTTGCGATAGGTCGTGAGAAGAAATATCGTAGGTGCCGAAAACATTATCATTAGCCTATCCAGCGCTGCTAGGCTAGGCCTAGCCTTACCTCGATTTAGGTTCTGTTATCACACATAAAAACGGCTGACATTTTTCCGTTGCTAGTATTTGACACTTGTGAAATATAATATTTCATAGGAATTATTTCAAATTTTTTAAAAAACTGATTCTGACTGAGATTTTGACACTTAAACAAACATATCTCAGCCTTAATCGAACGACCGCATTGTGCGAGATACGAAGTACAAAAACTAATCTCATTAGAGAGGGCGCACTTTATTGACTGTATAAAAGTATACATAAAAGCGAGAGTATTCAAGTGGATGCGATCTACAACCTCTGAATTTGCCTAGCAACGATGAATTCGTCCAGAAAATGGTAATATTTTATGAGAAATAGTCTGTAATTCTCTTTTTTTTTTTTATTCTAATTTTTTTTTTATAACTAAAATTCATGCCAATATTTTTCCATGATTTATAATAATTGGAGTAATGCAAATGAATATTTTCTAAAAAAAGTCAGATTTTAGTGAAATTTTGCTGGAAATGGGGCTTTAAACATGTTTAATATTCTATGACGCGACTGCCACCGACGCACACCATCGTTTAATAGCTCTATGCGTTTAACTCACACAGGCCCGACGCGACAACAAATCGCGTCGGGCTGCGTCGTACGACGCTGTCTGAGTTGGCCTTTACAGGGAGTTGTGCAGCGGACGTACAACGTAGTGAGTACTTGGCTTAACATTGTTTCAAAAGTGATAGTAATATTAATTCGTTAAAAAGATCTTCCCGTATATACGGCAGAATATTATTGCAGACAATGTATATTTTTATTTTAGTACCCTGAAAGTGTTGGCTGTATTTCTGATAGTGTGTGTTCTGACTGAATATGTTTTTGCTGCCGCCTTACCTGTTGAAAACGGTAGGTTTTACATTCGCAAGTCAAGATGCGATTGTTTAGAAATATTTAATTTTATTATTTTATAACCAACTTAATTGAAATTTTCTCTTTTCCTTTTACAAAATCCAAAAATATTTTAGTGTTTTATCGTTCTCTTTCATGTCGCGTTTTCTTTTATTTCAATGTAGATTTTTGATGTGCTATAAATGGTATTGTGATTTTGTGATGATTAGGCCTATTGTTCCATTTTTTTTATAACTTTTATTGTATATTTCTTATGTATTTTTTTTTGGAAATGTATATTTTAAAATTCTGTACAGCGCCGGTGATCATTTTAAATGGATATTGTTTTGCGCTTTATTAAATAAAGTTATTAAAAGGCATTATGCTTCTTTATTTTTTGTTAGGAGCAGGTATGTAAATAATAGGCTAACGACTTTGCTGATAATAATGGTATAGTACCGGTATTAATCGATGATGATCGAGATGATGAAGATATGATTGGAATACAGTATTTCGTTTGTTTAATGATTCGTTGATGTACCGTCTTTATTTCTATAAGTGACGCCCTACATATCAGCTCTTCTGAAAGGGCGACTCTCTTAAAATAATAAATTATTGAAATAATAAAAATACCATGAATATTTTTTAAGCTATGGTGTCATTTGAGCTTTATCTTTGGGTTGTGTTCATCTGCATCTGTTTTAATACGTTTACGTTGTTTGTATTATTTTATGTAACTGAAAAATAATAAGATATAATATGATAATATATCAAATAAGCCTATGCTTCCTTTTATTATTATGTCTTGTAGGAGCAGGTATGTGAATAATAAGCTAACGACGGTGCTGACAATAATGGTATAGTATTAATAAGATGGAGTTGATGATGGAGATGATGACGAAGATATGATTGGAATACAGTATTTCGTTTGTTTAATGATTCTTTGATGTACCGGTTTTAGTTCTCTACATATTATATATAAATAAATATTCATGCATAAATATCATCCCATACCGTGAATATTTTCCTAGCTATGGTGACATTTGACCTTTTCCTTCGGGTTGTCTTCATTTGTGTCGATTGCCCAGTCCCCAATTTTCATTGTGGGATTTTAGATGTGCTCGTTTTTTTTTTGTTTTTGTTTTTGCTTTTTTTTTCCTTTTTTCATCATGATTGTCATTTTATTCTAAATGTTTTTAAAGACGAAATAAATTATATGGTATTATTGGTGGATCCAGGAATTAGAAATAGATGGAGGGTTTATACCACCACAGTCCCCACCTTTAGATGGCCGGAAATGGCCATTTGAACATAAATAATTTTCGTTTTATCTCATTTTTTTTTTACAATTTTGACAAAGCCGGCTTACCCCTTCCCCCACCCCATTTAACCCATCTCTGGATGTAATATGTATGTCTTACAGTCGATGTCAGAGACACATTATGCTGTCATTTATCAACAAAGCTCTTTGGGTCAGGGTGCTGACCGAGGACCTTACGGATAGGAGGCACTTCGGGGCCGGGGGTCGGGGCCCTGTGTAGCGCCGCACGAGAACGCATATCTGGTGTTGCACTACTGGTGTTTCCCATGTACATGTCTCTGGGCCCTTCCACTTACGTATTCTGGCCTTTGATATTCTAGTATCTATGAATAATAATCTATGAAAAGCTGCCGCGGTGCCTGGTGTCCTTGACTAAACACACGATATGCAAAAGACTTTTTGTGTAAACCATTCTTGGTTCATAATTTTAACCTACAGCTTACAATTTCAGATTGGCCTAATAATGATAATTTGTATTATAATTATCAACATGAACATGTTCTTTCTTATAACACGTGTTTAATGTAAACATTTTGTAATGAAATAAGTGAAGTTAATGTCAAAAGTTTTATTCAATTTCGTCTTGTAGGGCAAAGTGGAATTCGGCAAAATCCTCCACAAGGTGAGTAGTGTTCGAGGTAATGACAATGTTAATAATGATGATGATAATGATAATAACTACATTATTGGCTTTTTATTCTCATCAGCAAATGCGTGTATGTGTTTTTAATGTAAATTGAAGTCATATTTGCTTAATATTCAATTTATCGCTGTTGTTGGCATTTGTCATTTTATTATATTGCTTATTTTTCTTCTTACTTTTGACACCTTGAGTTGCAAGATCTTTCGAGTTTTATTTTATATAATAAGATATTAAATAGGCCTGTGCTTCTTTATTTTTTGTCTTGTAGGTCCACGAAGTATGTGAATAATAGACTAACGACTTTGCTGATAATAATAGTATAGTATTAATAAGATGAAGATGATGATCGAGATGATGAAGATATGATTGGAATACATTATTTCGTTTGTTTAATGATTCTTTGACGTACCGTCTTTATTTCTCTAAGTGACCCCTACATATCAGCTCTTCTGGAAGGGCGACCTTCTTAGAAAAAAAAACTCTTAAAGTAATATAAATAAATAATCATTCATAACTATCATCTCATACCGTTAATATTATCCGAGCTATGGTGTCATTTTGAGTCTTCATCTGCGTTTTTTTTTAATACGTTTACGTTCTTTGTATTATTTTATGTACATGACGAAAAAATGATATAATATGATACGGTAATGATATTAAATATGGCCTATGCTTCTTTATTTTTATTTTTATGTTTTGTAGGAGCAGGTATGTGAATAATAAGCTAACGACGGTGCTGACAATAATGGTATAGTATTAATAAGATGAAGTTGATGATGGAGGTGATGACGAAGATATGATTGGAATACAGTATTTCGTTTGTTTAATGATTCTTTAATGTACCGTCTTTTTTCTCTAAGTGAACCCTACATATCAGCTCTTCTGGAAGGACGAGCCTCATAAAATGTTATTAAAATAATATAAATATATAATCATGTATAACTATCATCTCATACCGTGAATATTTCCTAGCTATGGTGACATTTGACCTTTTTCTTCGTTTTGTCTTCATCTGTTTCGATTGCCCAGTCCCCAATTTTCATTATGGGATTTTAGCTTTGCTCGTTTTTTTTTGTTTTTTTTGTTTTTTTTTTCAATTATGATTTATTCTAATTTTTTTTTAAGACGAAATAAATGATATGTTATTATTGGTGGATCGAGGAGTTTGAAATAGATGGAGGGTTTATACCACCCCAGTCCCAACCATGTGGGGCTGAGGTAAGACAATTAATGGCACCTTTAGATGGCCGGAGATGGCCATTTGAACATAAATAATTTTCGTTTTATCTCAGTTTTTTTTTTAACAATTTTGACAAAGCCGGCTTACCCCTTCCCCCACCCCATTTAACCCATCTCTGGATATAATATATATGTCTTACAGTCGATGTCAGAGACATATTATGCTGTCATTTATCAACAAAGCTCTTTTGGGTCAGGGTGTGCTGACTGAGGACCTTACGGGTAGGAGCCACTTCAGGGCCCGGGGGTCGGGGCCTTGTGTAGCGCTGCACGAGAACGCATACTGGTGTTGCACTACTGGTGTTTCCCATGTACATGTCTCTGGGCCCTTCCACTTACGTATTCTGGCCTTTGATATTCTAGTATCTATGAATAATAATCTATGAAAAGCTGCCGCGGTGCCATGGTGTCCTGGACTAAACACACGATATGCAAAGACTTTTTGTGTAAAACATTCTTGGTTCATAATTTTAACCTACAGCTTACAATTTCAGATTGGCCTAATAATGATAATTTGTATTATAATTATCAACATGAACATGTTCTTTCTTATAACACGTGTTTAATGTAAACATTTTGTAATGAAATAAGTGAAGTTAATGTCAAAAGTTTTATTCAATTTCGTCTTGTAGGGCAAAGTGGAATTCGGCAAAATCCTCCATAAGGTGAGTAGTGTTCGAGGTAATGACAATGTTAATAATGATGATGATAATGATAATAACTACATTATCGGCTTTTTATTCTCATCAGCAAATGCGTGTATGCGTTTTTAATGTAAATTGAAGTCATATTTGCTTAATATTCAATTTATCGCTGTTGTTGGCATTTGTCATTTTATTATATTGCTTATTTTTCTTCTTACTTCGGACACCTTGAGTTGCAAGATCTTTCGAGTTTTATTTTATATAATAAGATATTAAATAGGCCTGTGCTTCTTTATTTTTTGTTCTGTAGGTCCACGAGGTATGTGAATAATAGACTAACGTCTTTGCTGATAATAATAGTATAGTATTAATAAGATGAAGATGATGATCGAGATGATGAAGATATGATTGGAATACATTATTTCGTTTGTTTAATGATTCTTTGATGTACCGTCTTTATTTCTCTAAGTGACCCCTACATATCAGCTCTTTTGGAAGGGCGACCTTTTTAGAAAAAAAACTCTTAAAGTAATATAAATAAATAATCATGCATAACTATCATCTCATACCGTTAATATTATCCGAGCTATGGTGTCATTTTGAGTCTTCATCTGCGTTTTTTTTAATACGTTTACGTTCTTTGAATTATTTTATGTACATGACGAAAAAATGATATAATATGATACAGTAATGATATTAAATATGGCCTATGCTTCTTTATTTTTATTTTTATGTCTTGTAGGAGTAGTAGGGTCAATCTGACATGTGACCCCAAACAAATTGCAAGAAAACGTTTTTTGATGTTTTTCT
>NW_022741164.1:0-1125 GCF_011630105.1 Anneissia japonica
TGTATACTTTTTTTCAACACCAATGGTGAATTATCATAATTTGGTATGCTGTTTCTTTGATCTACTTTGCGGTCTAACACACAGTTCATGTCACCTCCCATTACTATGTATTCTTCCTTATCATTACAAAGGCGATCGATTTTCTTATCAATTTTTTTAAAAAATAATGATCTTTCTTTATAGTTGTTTGGTGCATAAACATTAATTAGGTTAATTTTTTTCCCATTATACTGTAAACGTAAGATTAAAATTCTACCCTCTTCATCTACAAATTTACAATCAACATTTGCATCACAACATGACTTAATCAGTATCGAGACTCCTCTACTGTTAGTTGTCCCGAAGCTGTGGTATGCCTCTCCTTTCCAAAACTTATTAAGACATATAACTGATTTTTTGTCAAAATGCGTTTCTTGTAACAGAACAATGTCTGCGTTCTGCTCCTCTAACAATTTAAACATTTTCCTTTTTTTATTATTATCTCTTAAACCTCTAACATTTAATGAAATTAAATGTAGAGTAGTATTTTTTTGTTTTCTTTTCATTTTAATTTTTTTTATTAAAGTATTTTTATTTTTATTTTATATACAAAATACGGTAGAAAATTGTATCGCTGTTAGCAAAGGAACAGACGAACAAGACTAATTTACAGAATCCGATTTCTTTTCCTTCTTCTCCGCATTTTTTTCTCCACTTTCTGTAAGTTTTTTCCTTTTGGAAGCAGCAAATGTGTGTCGGGCAGTTGTGGCAGTATCAGCGTTACTATTTGTAGATATTTCTGGCTTATCTGCGGTGACGAAGTCAGTAATTGGTCTCATCCCTTTGATGGCTTTTTCTATTTTCTCGTGCTTGTCTTTTTCTTTCTTTGCTGCTTGTTTTTTTTCGCGTTGTCTTAACTTCTTTTTTTCTTTTGAACTAATGCCGAATTCTTTGGAACCGGCAGATGAGTGCTCCTCTTGGCTAATAGATTTTACTCTATCGATTGCGTCTTTCATTATCTGTTGTACTCTTTCATCCAGTTCGAAAGAGTCCGGATCGGTTCCTGGATTGGCAGGTTTGTTAAGTAGTTCTTCAAGGATGCCAATGACGTTTTGTGAGTCATCTCTCGCTACTTCTTTACTTTGC
>NW_022741165.1:0-1230 GCF_011630105.1 Anneissia japonica
CAATTAACCATAATGCCAATTGGAGCGACAAAAATCGCAAAGATAAAGAGAATCACTGGGAACTTATACTTAAAACCACCACACCATTTGGACTCAATATTAGGAACGTTCTCCCAGTACACTAAATTAAACCTAAGGCATTCCAAATTATTCTGGATAAATCATTTGGCTTATTCATTGAGGCATGCCTCTAAAGTTTAGTTTTGGCCTTCCTGTTTACTTGTTTAGGCTGTTTATTCTAATCCCACCCATTATTGTTTCTAATCATGCTTGCATGAAATTCTCACTTTATACTATCTGGCTTTTTCAACCCTCACTCACTCGCCACTGAGGAAGGACTAGTGTTGTCCGAAAGCTCTGGTTCTATTTCTGGCTGTTTACTTACGTTTACTTTTTAGCTGTTGCTTATCATTTTTGTATCTAGGGTAGGGACGCAATCAACGCGAGCTGATGACTCGCGCTTACATGTGTATTCTTCGTTGAAGGGAAATAATTACAATGTTCAACGGATTACCCAGACCTGTCGGCCAAGGACAAACACGTTGATTCTTTCAGTGTAGCGCGCGTGCGGCCCCGAACATCTAAGGGCATCACAGACCTGTTATTGCTCAATCTCGCGTGGCTACGCCACTTGTCCCTTCAAGAAGTTAAACATCCACCGCAACGGGTCTAGAGTCTTGTTCGTTATCGGAATTAACCAGACAAATCGCTCCACCAACTAAGAACGGCCATGCACCACCACCTACATATACACATACATATACACCCATATATACACATACATACACATATATACATATACTTTACAACTGATGAGAATGGTCGTCGCGAGCGGAAAATTGAAAAATTAGGACAGGCGAAAATATTCAATAATAATAATAAATTAAGTCAAAGGCATTTTTGAAGAATGAATCTTTCAAAAAGATATGTTTTCTGGTTTGGATAAGGAAGTCTTGGAAGTGGTGATCTTAATAGTGGCGTTAAATAGGTTTGTTTCATACCAACTTGTCTTACCTGTGTAGGCATAGCCTAGCATTTAGTGCAGTACTGTATGTATGTAGAGAATACGGAATACTACTGCCTGGCGAATGTAGTCCTGTAAATAAATGAATAAAGAAATTGTGTAATAAAATGCCTCTGGCGGGACTCGAACCTACAGGACTACATTCGTTGCGAGCTATGCTACACGATTTATTATTATGTCCTTTACTCGAACACTGTATTTACCTT
>NW_022741166.1:0-13446 GCF_011630105.1 Anneissia japonica
AAGACTAATAATTAATATTAAAACTAACGGTAATAAAAACAATATTAATAACAACAATGACAACATTAATAAGAGCAATAATAACAACAATTAGTACAATGTAGTACCAGTAAATGACTTGTGGCCGAGTTGATTTGTGGCCGAGATGACTTGTGGCCGAGTTGACTTGTGGCCGAGTTGACTGTAGCCAAACTTTTTGTGGCCGAGTTGACTTGTGGCCGAGTTGACTTGTGGCCGAGTTGACTTGTGGCCGAGTTGACTTGTGGCCGAGTTGACTTGTGGCCGAGTTGACTTGTGGCCGAGTTGACTTGTGGCCGAGTTGACTTGTGGCCGAGTTGACTTGTGGCCGAGTTGACTTGTGGCCGAGTTGACTTGTGGCCGAGTTGACTTGTGGCCGAGTTGACTTGTGGCCGAGTTGACTTGTGGCCGAGTTGACTTGTGGCCGAGTTGACTTGTGGCCGAGTTGACTTGTGGCCGAGTTGACTTGTGGCCGAGTTGACTTGTGGCCGAGTTGACTTGTGGCCGAGTTGACTTGTGGCCGAGTTGACTTGTGGCCGAGTTGACTTGTGGCCGAGTTGACTTGTGGCCGAGTTGACTTGTGGCCGAGTTGACTTGTGGCCGAGTTGGATCGAATTCTAGGCCCTAGCCTATAGGCCTAGTATAGTTTGCTTGTGTCAATTAGGTACTATTAGCCTACATGTGGGGCATCCCAACGAGGCCTAGGTAGGGCTGGCCCTGAAGTACAATGGCATGATCAATTTTTATTTTTATTTTGGCGGTGGTGGGCAGTGTCCTTAACACAGTGAGATCAAAATAGGCCTAGGCCTATAGCTAAAGTGATAATAATTATTATTGTGAAATCTGGTGATTAATTAAAGAAAGCATGTGTGTACTCTCAATCATAAAAGGATCTCTTGAAATGGTATCCGACCAGTTTTGCCGAAATCCAGTTTGCTGAGTCTACGTTTCCGAAATCTAGTTTGCCATTGGCCAATTTGCAAACTCAAAAATTCCAGTTTGCAAAATGTCAACCCACTAGGTAACTGTCTAAGACACTTGGTTGACTCCTGTCAACCAAGAATCATAACCGCTTTGGGTTTTTGGTAAAGCCAGTCGGGAGGCTGAGCTGTATGCCTAACGGATGCTTACTCAAATTTAGACAAAATGTTTGATTTCCATTGCGACAGAAAGTGATAGGCCTAGTTTCGTGTCCCCTCATTCTCGTTGCTATCGACGATACAATTGAAGTGTTTCAGTGGCGGATCAAAGAATTCAAAATAGAGAGGCCTGATAAGGTTCCTTCCATGATTATTAAAGGTCTGATACACTGTCATCATCCAAAGGGGAAAAATCATAAAAAAGTAACAGTGTAAGAAGAAAAAACCAACTAACAAGTGATTAAATTATATACTGGGTATGATTACATTACAAAGAAATATTAATACTGTATGTTTTAATTTCTACCTACATGTTCTACTTTAAACATAAAAAAATAACTAATTTAAATTTTCGACAAACTGAGTTTCACAACTTTTTGAGTCAGCAATGTGGCATTCAGCGAACTAGGTTTCTGCAAAATGAAGTTGGCAATTCAATCTGGCATTTGAAAAACTGGATTTCAGCAATCTGGACTACTGTAGAATATCCCTTGAAACTGATGAAAAATAGAGATGTGCACATGATACTATAAACACATCTAAATAGATGCATGTCATTTGATTGGTGGATTTCGTATCATGTGAATTTGGTTATTTAATCCATTTCATCACTATGGATCCATTTGTGCATTTTCTTTTCATCTGTTTTTGCCCATTGCACGGTGCCTAGGTTACGATATGACTTCAACTTAATACAGTCCTTTGATTGGTTAAAGAGACGCTGGACTGTTTTACAGTATTTAGAAAAGGGTAGATTTTTTTCATAAAGTATAATCATGGAGGAATTAGTTTAGGAATATCAAATGACAAGAATCTATTTTAAGTATGGTATAAAAACAAATAATGAATGTTTTTTATTCCCGCAATGGAAAGAATATTTTCATTTGTTATTGGTTCCTTTCAACTCGGCTTTGCCTCATCAAATGGAACAGTCAATCTTTCTACTCACGAAAATATTCTTCCCATTACGCTCATAAACATTCATTATTTGTATACTATTACACAGATTAGCCCTTTTATAGGACACTATCGGCCAATTAGACCAATGAGAATATGTATATTAGTAGAAAATAATATACAATTATTGACTGCTCATGAGGGGAATGGTGAAATCTATTGCCCCCAAGGTAATGTGGAGAACGTAGCTTATTATCTTCCATAGGGCTTCGGCCCTTTGGAAAATAGACTACGGTCCCCACATCCCCTAATCTAGAGTTAGTCAATTTGTTTTATATATACCTCAATACATAGATTCTATGAGGCCTAAAAAAAGTAATGAAAAGAGACCAAACAAGTAGGCTTAAGCATACTGTAAGCCTACTGCCTAGGCTGTTAAAGAGCCGATCACTCTCTTAGTAGAGATTGCAGTCGCCTTTACCATCCGTGCATGCTTGTCAAAATTACACAGTGATGTGGGGCCTAGAGATTACATCGCGATAAGGAAAAAAAATTATCATTAAACATAGTACTTTTTTCTTCCTGGGAACATCATTCACCTACATCATAGGAGTGATAGTTGAAGTTATTACCCGCTTTTTAACCAATCAGATGCCTGGAATCTATGTATGCGGTATATAATAAGACCAGTGACTAATGCAATCTGAACAATAACCTCAATCAAGAGGTATGCTCATGGACAAGGATCCTGAACAAAAGTATTGAGTAAATTACCCCATATCATCACCTTGTCTGAAAAATTTTATAGCCTTTACATTGACTCCAGCCATACGACAATGGTCATCAAAAAAATTTCATGTCTTTTATTTTTACAGTTTACCAAAATGGCAGAAATAGATGCACATGTTGTATCAAGCGGTACTAAATTTGGAATTCAACCTTCATCGCACGGCTGTACTACATTTGGAATTCAAGAGCAGGGTACTACTACTAGCAAGGAAATAGATGAATTCAGTTTTAGAAAAATATTACTAAGCATTGATAGGAATCTGGTAGAGCATGATATTTTAGCTCTGAAGTACTTGTGTCTGGATAAAAACATTGGTCTTAGACATGGTGAGTTGGAGAAAGTTAACAGAGGTCTGGATTTACTGGAAAAACTAGAGAGAAGGGGATTCCTTTCGAAATCAAAATTGGAAGTACTTATTGAGCTACTTGGCTTGATAGAGCGTTTTGATCTTCAGCGTGATGTTGAACAATGTTTAGATTTACAACAAAAGAAGAGAGGAATACAGGAAAAAAAAATTTCATCATACAGGTAACATTAATTATTTTAATCTAAATTTGTTTGCTTGTTTTTTTAAAGTCATTTTCTTGATTTTTGTATCTGAATAATGTTTTTAGGCAATATTCTTTTTGACTGCTGTTTCGTTTTTTAATGTTTAATACGCAATAAAATACCTCAAATATAATATTCTGTATGCATTAATTATCTACCAAACATAAATTTAATCCATAAATAAATCCCTCACCTAAATCACAGACCCTGTTTATAGTTTTATTATTTCTTATTGATTTAAGCTAAAAGTTATTTATACTTGTATATTTCTAATTACTATAAAAGTCATATAAAAATTGATATTTCTGAGAATACAATGTTTTTTAACTTTTTAATCATCGTCGTCATCATCATCGTCTGTTAACATGCAGTGTATTGGGTAAGAAGCGGGTGTACTGTAGGTACATTGGAGACATGGTTTTGGGCATGGCCTGGGTAAGGTTGGGGGGTGCAATTTTTGACAGAAAATATATAATATCTATGGGCAAAAAGAAAAAATATGAAAAAAAAAAAATTAAAAAAAAAAAACCAAACCTACCTTTTCGTGACCCGTGAGCTGATTTTTTTAACAATAAGAAGATTAGAAGCCGGACCTCCTTCCTTTTTGAGATTTTTGGGAAACATTCCGACTTATACCCCCTAAATTTGAATCCAGATCCCCCTGATTCATACTCCATTCATCTTACTAGTGGGCACCACACTTTGAAAAACGTTAAATAATTCCTAGTGTACTTCATCAACCAGCTAAATATACTGTGCTTACAACTTTTGCAACATGTAAAATTTAATGTCAAATTTAGGGTACAGTACTTCACTGTAATTTCCACATCTCTAGTGCCAAAAATAAAATAACTGGTTTTTTTTCATAGGTCTATGATACTTGATTTTGCTTCTGACATTGGAAGAAAAGAATTGGAATCACTAAAACCATTATTAAAACACTACATACCTGCTAGGACAATAGAAAGATTAAATGAACCTATAAAATTGATGATTGAGTTGGAAAAACTCACAGTAATCTCACCGCAAAAGATTGAATTTCTGTTTCAAGTTGCTGACTATTTGGAAAGAGAGGATCTTCTTAAAAAATTAGAGGAGTTTAAAGGTAAGTTGAAATTCAGTTCTAAAATTAACTACATTACCTAGTACAGTTCACCCTCTGATTCAGAACCCCTCTAATTCCAAGACCTCTCTATAGCTCAAATCCACTTCTTCAATGTGTACTAAATAACAATCTTCAATCTTTTAACATAAAGTTACTCTAATTGGCAACCAAGCCCTGGGATCACCCTGGAATTGGTCTACAATTGATTTTGGAGGGCAAACTGTATTACTCTTGATTATTATAGTTCTCATTGAAAAAAAATCTACACGAGTTTCCATAATATTTGCTACAGACTCTTGGTAGTGATATTATGAAAACACTCGGTGACTATAATGGTTGTTGCCATTCCTCGGAGGATTCCCAAAATTATATACGGAGCATAATTTAAAAAAAAAATTGCATGAATCTTTTTATAAGTACTCTAGAAAATGTCAATTTTCACTAAGGAACATCTAAGTTTGTGTAAATGTCCTCAGTGTTAAATCAAAAATTTACTTCAGCCCTTCAAACTCACAAGAGCAATAGGCATGCATGCAATTGTTCTAAGCTTAGAAATATACAAAAAAAATATGCTAATAGGCTTTATAAGTCAATCATGGTATCATCACTGGCAACTCTCAATGTTATTTTCCTATTCTTACTCTGCACTAATGAAAAATTAGTGCACAATTGGGAATAGGAAAATAACATTGAGAGAGCCTGGTTTGCTTTAATATTATTGTTTTGGTTTGTGTGCAAAAGGTGAAAACAATTTGCCACAGTTTGTAATTGCTTGTAGGCTAATGCATGAACTATTTTTATTTATTTAAAAAAAATTTAATTTACCGGTAACTATTTTTTCCTTTTTTGCTAATGTGACCAATAGTCACATCAGGCTATCAAGAAATAGGTACAGAGAAAGGGAACCATATATCGAGAAACAGCTCACACACCAGTAGTGGAAATAGAATAAACACTTTGGATAATAGCTTCAAAAGTCTGAGAGTCGATCAGGCTCCATATCACCATGTGAATAGGCCAGGTAAGTTTAGACTACGGTAATTGGTTCATTTCGTCTATTACTTGCCAAGCAGTACATTTTATCTTCTGTAAACTCTTTGATCCAATTCCCATACTGAAGTCTACCATGTTTCTTTCTACCATAATACATGGATGCACCCCACCATGGCAGCAAATTAGTTCAATAAATGAGTTTGTCACACGCGCTGTAGATGTTGCGTGGTAATGCATGTGTTCAAAGAGAGGAAACAGTTAAGTACTATGTACACATGGCAAACTAAACACATATCAAGATATAATGTGAAGATTTCAACATATTTAATTAAATGGCAGTCATAAAATAAAATGTTCAGATACAATATTTCTAAACTAAAAGAGGTAATGAACTTAGTACAATACTAGACAGCATCCAATTTTATTTGCCGCCGTCAAATCAGCTCAGCTTAGGCTTGTCTTTACGAGTTGAAATCAAATACTGTATATCAGTTCCTGAGCACCTTATATTATGTAACATCAGTACCATCTCAATAAACCACCTTGGTTGCTTCACTATTTTTCACACGACCATTGTCTAATCCTGGTCCCCAGTCAGTCGGGAACTAAAAAATGTAAAACCCAACTGGGCTCTATACCATACAACTATATAATCGGTAATGATTACAGTAATAACTATCATAAATTCATTATCATTGTTAATTTGAACTCAGGTAAGTAAAATTCCAAGTTACTTAATCATTTCTCACTTACTGTAAATTCCCAGTTTCTGTTATATAAAATAACACCAAGCCTCCATTCCATAAGCTATTTCTGGATTGTAAGGCCACATACCATTAACCATTATCTCCAAGAGGTGTACCAATCTACTGCCTAGAGATTACCTTCCCCCTTTATTTAGTTAACACACCCCATTCTTCGGTTAACACATTAACATATGGTCACACTTCATTAGTATTGACTTATCACAGAGTGCCACTTACTTTTAACTAATTAATATGCACATAACTTCAGCTCATTAATATTCATTCATTGATCCTCACAAATCCAGCTACAGCTGGATACAGTGCACAATTAACACAATCAACTTATGCATATTCATTGTTTACCAGTCATTAACAATACTTCACATTGCATTAACATTTCCTGCATTTACATTACCTAAATTTGATGTAATGTCAAATAATAAAAATACTGTATTTTAATTCTAAACCAATAGACAAGATAACATAGGTTGAAAAGAACCTCCACTGCAATATCTGACAGTGTTAAAATACTAAAAATGATATAGTATAATACAATAATGTTGCCTCTATAATCTTGAATTATCCTAATACTAAGAAAACTAAAAAGATAACAGGTAAAAAGCTAGGAATCTATGGCAATCATACAGTATGGAACTAAATTTTTTTACAAAATTTTGATAGCTTGATATGTAACTCACTGCTATTTCAGTTTTTGAAAAGTGATATTGAATCTTAATCCAGGTTTACTGTAATATCAAATATTTTTTCATCTTCAGTAATCAAGATTTGTCATCTTATACTCTTAAAAAATGTTGACTACTTACAGTAAAGCTGCTTTATAATAAACTACATTAAAACTCACAGGTGGTCCTGACTGAAGAAATAAGTATTTGATGAAGCTTACAATTATTATGATGTTCACTTTGATTATTAGAGTAATAACATATTAATAACCAATTTCTAGATCATTATATTAGTCATGTTGCTGAAAGCCTAGGAGGAGACGAATGGAAGATGTTAGGCTTTGCACTCGGGTTGTCAGCTAGGGATACAGATGAAGTATGTGATGCCCATGGGATGTTGCAAAAATTTCAGGAAATAACTAAAGAAGAACAGCAGTTTGAAAAACTTTGTAGTGGATTACGGTCTCGACTAGTGGGACGGGATGATATAGCCATCATGTTGGAAAAAGGTGAATTTTCAGATTTCCATTTCCTTCTGAACAGTAGCAGCATTAATAGGGAGCATTCGATTACAAGGCGATGGTAGGACGTAGAACGTACAGTAGTGGCATCACTAAAAGTCTTCTGTGCATGCAAGAACGTTAAGTTCTCCTCGTCATGTAGATTCTAGGATGCAATTTGGAAAAATCTGTATGCAGAGAATGTAGGACAACCGATAGGATGGTCACGCATAAGTGATTCCGTTCTAGCGTTTACATTTTCAAACAAATCAAAAGCTCCCTAATAAGAGAGAGTACTGAATGTGTACTGTAAATACACAGTTAAAACAGGTACCCATTTAACCTCCTAGGTGGATAGAGACAGTCAAACTTCACTTTCTTGTCCAAGGGCGCAAGCAAAATACACTATAGTGAGAGGTTTGAACCATCAACCTTTGAGAACTTGCTGGACCAAATCTGCTATGCTAGCTAACTCTCAATTTTTATATTGTATAATGTTATATGTAAATATGATATTTGTAAATTTAAAAAGAAACTCCTTTTCAGGATTTTATTTTTGCCCTCAAAACAAATTGGAACCTGGGAGCTGGGAGGGAGTGTTGAGTGCTATAAAAGGAATCAAGGTCAAAGGTGACATCATTTACTTTAGTCCTGATCATAAATTGGAACCTGGGAGAAGATTTATTGAACAATAACTTTTATGTCTACCATCTTCACAAATTGGTATCTGGGAGTGGTTTTACTGGACAATGTCGTATTTTTGCCCTCTTCACATATCGTACATGGGAGGGGTGTTATTGGTAAGGTACTTTATGTTTTTCCTCATCACAAATAGCACCCGAGAGAAGCGCCTGTTGAGGTTGATGATGAGCAAAATCTGTTATGGCACAGTCGTATCCGACTCGACTTGCATACAGCCCCAACTTGCATACAGCCCCAATATTAAAATGCTGCTGTGTCTTGGGAAGTTGTCTCAGTTCTTTTTTCTTAACATCTACATTATCTATTGATTTTTTTCAAAATTTTAAACTTATTGTACTGTATCATGTATTGATTTTGGGTGTTCTCTGATTTATGTGGAGACAAATTTGATAATATTTGATAAACGTACTTGAAAACTTCAACTGGCCTTCTGTCATTATATTTATCATCAGTACACTGCATTGTCGTTTGACATACTGTACAGTAGCACCCTCTACTTTTTTGTGCCATATGTTTCTGTTTTGGGTCAGATGTGTCTTAAGGGAAGATTCCTTGTGCTGTAATTTTCCAGTTCTGTTTTAATTATTATCATCAATATTATATTAATGTAGGTACCACATACAGTAGGTAGTTCTGAAAACAACTGTTGTTGTAGAGAATGTCTTGACATATTTCGATTGAGTTGCTTCAGTTTTCTTCAGGAGAATAATATCAGATATACCATACCAGATATTATTCTCCTGAAGATGATAGAGGCAACTCAGTCGAAAAACGTCCAGACATTCTCAACAAACAACAGTTCTTTTCAGTACAATGGTGTACTCAAGCATTAATATATTATTACTTCGCCATGCAAACCTTCAAACAGTATCGTTATTATCAGCATAAATATAATTGTCATTTTATGTTTTCAATATTTGTTTAGACTACAAGGATGTTTGCAGTAAACAAGTACAAAACTTTCCTGTGGCAGCAGTTAACAAACAAGAAGAAAAAAATGTAGTGTCTTCTATAAATACTGAAGGTAATGTTATAACTATTATCAACCCAATCTAACATTTCAAGTTTAAACTGAAGTAAAAAAAATTGTAAGAGGACAGATTACAAAATTTGGAGTAAAAAATCATCAGACTGGCTGAGCTGGGTGAAATGAGCAGATATGGAATACTGCACATGACCCCTGTTAGTGTATGAAACCTGTCATGAATCACCCGGTTCTTTGAAAACGACATAAAACTAATTGTCTCCTGTACATCAAAATAGTTTTGTACACTATTCTGTAAATAGCACAAAATGGTTGGCCAGTGTTAAAGCTAGTCAGTTACGCTGATGAAGTCTTGAGGACAAGACGAAATATTCGTTCCCTGAATAAATTATATTGTGTTCTACTGTCTAACTCAACGTTTCCTCATCATTATTTTCTGTCATATTTTCTGTTTTATTATTTGAACACACGTGGACCAATATGACTATATATATATATATATATATATAAGATGTGTATTGTGCTGAACCGTGGAGATCACTACTTCCCCAGTTTAATTCCCATCGCTGCTCTCCTTGTGTTTCAACTGGAGGGCTGAAATATGAGTTATATAATGTCCCCGTCTTTCGGAAGAGACGTTTAAGCTGTTGGTCCTGTGTGCTATATGGCCCATGTGCATGTTAAAGCACACGGTACTCTTTAGAAAAGAGTAGGGGATTGTCTCCCGGTGTACTGCCCAATTCACCCCAAGAAGGATCCCACTAGAAACAAGTCTTCTGACTTTAGGTTATGCTTGGTGTGATTCACACTGAAATCCTCCTATACCTACAGGCAGACATATCATAATACAATGTATAAAAAGTATAATATTTTATTCACTAGAATCAGGCCTAATGGCAAGATATAAAATGGCCAGTATGCCACGTGGGATATGCCTCATTATCAACAACATGAAGTTCATGGGTAGATTGAAAGAACGTAGAGGTTCTGAGATTGATGAAGGTATGTAGCAACAAATTTGAGTTTTTGAATGTTCAAAAATTTGGTTTCATGTGTCTTCTTTGTTTCCTCTCTTGCTGAATGTGCCTTTCTTCAAAATCCATGTCAGTTACAACTCTTAAGTGTCTTTCTGTAAATTAGAACTATGTAATTGTAACTTGTTTGTGCACTAAGGGGCAGGCTATTGCTTGGTGGTTAGATGCTTGTCTTCCAACTCTATTGGGTTCAAATCATGCAGGGTACATGGACTAGAATTTTATATTTCTTGCTTCTTAATTCCTGTCTTTTAAATTACAAGAAGAAAGACAAGAATTGTTAAATATTATTGCCATAAAATGTATATTCTGCCCATATTTCCATTTGTTTTACATTCATTCAGTTGCTTATTTATTTTTTTTATTTTGATTTGATTTGAATTTATTTGGTTCCAATAAACATACATACAGATAAAATACAGTGATAAAAGATACAGAAACAAAAAAAATATTAAAACAGATAAAAAGCCTAAACAAACAGGAGAAAAGTTCATTCGATTACAATGTCGAACAAAAAACATGAAAAACAGTGGAACCAAAGTAAGCCCACAAAAAATGTTGTAAAGCAATTTTATTCCCAGAGGGGTCCTTACTAATATAAAATACAAACAACAACAAATTAAAACATTAATGGGATGATTTCAGATTAAAAGCAGTCAGTTTGAGATGATTTTTACAAGCATGTTTAAAATTTCTCAGGTTATTATATCCCGAAACACCCTTTGGAAGACAGTTGCATTTATTTGTTTATTTATCCTTTTATGCATTCGTTCATTTATTTTGAATTTTATTATTAAAAAAAAAACCAGATGAGGGGAAAATAAAACCAGAGAAGGAAGTTTAACTTATGTATTCTGGTGTAATGCAAATGCTATCCCTCAAGCAGTCATTGAACAACTGGTAGAACTACACCTTTTTTTTAACTACCTGAAATATGATAGGCCTGATAATGCATTCTAAACTCATGACTGGACTAGGGCTAGTTAAATTAAGGCTTAGACACGCCAATCGATGGCAAGCTTAGCGAAGAAAAATATTCAAAGTAATGTCGGAATAACTACTAACCAAATATGTATTGAAATAAATTTTTAAAAATATATCTAAGAAAATATTTGATTTGCTTCAAAACGTAAAATAATTTGTGTATCGGAGCCACATGATCACACACGGTCAATCGATGGCAAGCTTAGCGAAGAAAAATATTCAAAGTAATGTCGGAATAACTACTAACCAAATATATATTGAAATAAATTCAACAAAAATATATCAATAAGAAAATATTTTATTTGCTGCAAAACATAAAATAATTTGTGTATCGGAGCCACATGATCACACCCAGTCAGGTCGAGCAATAATCCAAAATCATACTATGACTATGCAAAATTTCTAATCAAGTGAGCATTCTTGTTATGGGTAGAAAGTGGAGTGATCCGATGTTGTGTGCATGCGTTGTCAAGGACTTGGTTTCAAAATTATGCCTCTATTTTAACAATTTTGCGAAAGCATCTATGGTCTGATTTGTAAAAATACATGTCATTGTTAGATTTTATATGTTTTAAATGTTAATTTCAGACATGCTTTTTCTCGAATTTGTACTTTGAGTGAAAGGAAGAACAAAAAAAAAAAAAAAACACCGACCTGATTTAAAAAAAAATTTCCATCAGTCGTGGAGGGAAACACAACATTCTTTTGTTTGCCTATCAATGTTGTTGGCATACTTGGGTTGGATTCCCACCGAATCACTTTCAAGTTGTTTTTTTTTTTTGCAAGTATTTGGGAACATACTGAACATTCAGTACAATGACACATCAGGTTAGAGCAAAAACACTACACTATTCATATTATTTCTCCTGACGCAAACGCAATCGGAGTATTATTTTATACTTTATTTTCTTTCTCTTATTGTTGCTTATAATATTTGTCATGATGTGCAATGTAATTTGATGTATCTGTTTCTAAAGATTTTTATGTTGCGTACTGTTTTGAATAAATTCTGTAAATCTCATCATTGTGTACATGATGCAAAGAAGAATAAAGAAATAATAATAATAATAATAATAATAATAATAATAATAATAATAATAATATTTGGACTTGAGAGGAATATCTTTTGTGTTATTTTCCCCTTAACATCATGTTATTTTCCCCATAGTTTTAGGGCTCTGGAGTTTTTAAATAGAGTATCCCATAGTTTACTTCTATAATTTTTGTAAAAATATAGTGTTAGTGTTAAATTTTATGTTTTATATGTTGTATAAGTGGGTACCTGGTAGGGTTAAATACCAAAATGCGCTGATGTAGCTGCTGCAACGTTATGGAATACTCACCCAGGGAGCTTGAGCTTGTGTTCCATAGGCATCCAATGACCAGGGTGTTATGATAATGTGAAGCACATAGAGGGCTTAACAATATGCGCTATATAAGTCTACCATTATTATTATTACCGGTATTATTATTGTTTCAAAACAAAATTTAATGACAAGAAAGATCGACGTTTCGGGTCCATCATGGAACCATTCTCAAGATCAAATAAATTGAAAAAACAAAAAACAAAAATACCATAGCAAAAAACAAAAATACCAAGTAGTGACAGGAAGTAAGTAATGAATTTACACACTATGCTTAATAGAGCTTACAAATTATCATCAACCAATGAATTATTTCTTGAAGAAGTTAATGATATTGCAACTATGTTTGATAGATTAAATTACCCAGCGGAATTAATCAGTAGTATCATTAATGATTTTAAACAATCTATTGTTAATACATCTAACAATAATATTATTACTACTAGTCAAGAAGCTATCGAGCAACCCATCAGAATTGTTCTACCATTTAAAGATCAAACTTGTTCCAACACCGTATCTAAACAACTTAAACAGTTTAGCTGTAAGATTAATAATGAAATTATGCCTATATTCACTAGCAGGAAGATAGGTGAAATCTTGAAATCGAAAGAAAGTAAACCTAAGATTGTTAATGAACAATGCGTTGTTTATAAATTTCAATGTGGCTTGAAATGCAAGCTACCGTCGGCTACACTTGTCGACACCTTTATCAACGCATTGATGAACACAGTAAAGGTAACATAGGACAACATTTAAAAGATCATGATATTAGTGCTACTGAAACTGTTAATTATTTCAAGGTTTTATCTAAGTGCAAATCCAAGTTAGATTGCTTAATCAAAGAAATGCTTTGGATCTGGAACCTACACAATAGCTGGGTTCACGTCGAACTTTTATCTAGATATACATCCACTTAACTAGTTAAAAGTTTGACGTGAACCACTCAATTATAGCTAG
>NW_022741166.1:13478-18582 GCF_011630105.1 Anneissia japonica
TTTCTTTGATAAATTGGCTTCTATTCAGTTGAATTTTTTCTACATGATTATTTATATATATTTTTTAAATAAAACCAATTTCTTTTAATTATAAATACATTCCCCTGAATTCGTGATAATTCGTTATCACGCATAAATTTGTGCTAAATGCGTGAAAAATTATGGATCACGCATGTGTTTCTGCAAAATGTGTGTTTCATCCAAAATCACTTTGAAATGCGAGACAGTATGGTAACTATGCTATAGATCGACTACAATGTACCTTAATATTTAATACATTTAAATCAAATTTAGATCAATCTTAATAATGTGACTTTAAAAAGCAGAGAAAAAAAAAAGAAAAAGTAAATAAAGAAAAATTGATCGCCCAAACGCATCAGAAGTTATTTTCGGGCATCTAGAAAACAAAAATTTCTCGAAGATGGTGTTATCTTTTTCGGTCCCGGCCCCTCCCCCTTCGGACATCTGTGGATTCGCCCCTGAATTGGCCTACATGCCAGCAACTAAAGAACATAGGCTATTTATAATGATGTAGCTGGGCATGTATTTTATGGTGATAATTAAAAGATGAAAAATAGTTTGAAAGTTTAACATTGTTCTGTGTATATCATTTGAATTTCTTAAATTTCGAACGAATGACCGCTGATTTTTGTGTAATTATGTACCCACTTTTGTCTTCTAATCGGATTAAAATCTGGCCAAATTTTGGCCGATATCGAAAACAAGTTTGTCCGAATTTGGCCATGAGATGGCGTGTGTTTGGCCGTGAAGACTGTCGACTATCTGGCACCGCGAAGCTAGATTTTCGCGAAGTGCATGTAAACAACACAATTGAGCGATCTAAAAACTACAAAACAGGACAGAAAGGTCCATAAAGTATACATACGTTTTAATGAAAATTAAAACAATATTTTGTTAAATGGAAGAATGCTAGCTAGCGATTATAATAATTTGTTTTTTATCGAAGGTAAATGTAGCTAGGGCCAGGGCCTAGAGAAGCTACCACTTAGATTGCGATAGAACACGCTACTGTACTGGTCGTTGGTTCATACTGGTCGGCTAGGTTAGGTAGTGGAAACTCCATCTAGATGTGTATAAGAGACATTTTTGAACGAATACCACTTGGTACTAGAGGTTCGTAAAATACAGTAGATGTTTTATTAAACAAGCCTTTCGACCGTGTGACGTCGACGGCCTGAAACTGGCTGGCTGTTTATCTGGCTCTAACTTGCCATCGAACGCAATTAGGGGATTATCGTATCATGTTTCAAGACGGGTATATCTAGATAAAGTTCGACGTGAACCAAGCTAATAACAAACAAACTGATTCAGTGAAAGCCAAACTGTTTATCTAGTTAATCTGCTAAGAAGGGCTAATTATTGCTTAGCTCCACCAATGGCTCCACACAGTAGGCCCTATTGATATGTAAATTAATTACTTACTTCCTGTCACTGCTTGGTATTTGTTTTTTGTTTTTTCAATTTACTTGATCTTGAGAATGGTTTCATGATGGACCCGAAACGTCGATCTTTCTTGTCATTAAATTTTGTTTTGAAATTATATAGTAAGCGTCTCTGAATTCATTATTATTGTTATCATGTAAAATGTTGAGACATTTCCTGTTAGATGAGAAGACAATAGAAATGCTAATGTAATTTTATTAAATAATAATAAAAGAAATAGAACTCACACCTATTTGAAATTTCTCATCAACAGATAGTCTAAAGTTTCTATTCAAATATTTGGGATTTCAAGTTATTGTTAGACGAAATGCAACTTCTGAGGACATGAAGCGTCAGGTAGAGGATGTTAGTCGAATGGATCATACAAACTATGATTGTTTTGTTTGCTGTATGTTGTCTCACGGAGACTTGGGAACCATTTTTAGTAGCGATGAAATATCCTGCAAAATATTAGACTTCACCAGTCCATTTCGGCCTCGGTATTGCCCCAGTCTTGCTGGCAAACCAAAGTTATTCTTTCTGCAAGCATGCCAAGGCAGTCGAAAAGCTGAAGATTTTGAACACTTTCAGGTGGATTCCGCAGAGTCTGGTACCGATAACATACCCGATGACGCAGATTTCTTGCTTGGCTATGCCACAGCTCCTGGGAATGTGTCATTCCGCAGTAGGTCTCGAGGTTCTTGGTACATATCAAAGCTGACTAATGCTTTGCAACATTATCACAACACTCATCATATTCTAGATATTCTGACACATGTGAATAATGAGGTGAGCAAAGCCATTGCTAGAGAAAGTGAAGGTACTTATAAGCAGGTGCCAGCCCCTCAATTTACCTTAAGAAAGCAGTTATTCCTCACTAAATTGTGAGTAAATTTTAATAAAGTTAAACTTAATTAAGTCCACTTTGTCTTAACTCGAATAATTTCTAAGTTAATCTTATTTTACATGCCAAATTGTTGTTTCCCATTAAATAACAATCTGTTAGTCGAATTTTATCAAAGTCAAACACTCTTTTAATGCCATTTTGGATTTGACTTAGGCAAGTTCAACTGTATTATAATAATGCGATGGTATTGTTATTGGTTTACAGTCTATGTTAAATTGAACCTTTCTGGAAATATCAATCAAACTTAATAGTTTACCGACAGAAGAGGAGAGGGAATATGCTCTTTTTCCCACAAGCACATGTGTCGAAAAGCATAGGTTTATGCTGTCGTTTTGTGGGAAATTAGCAAAAGTGATCAATATATAAGATGTGTATAAGAGACAGGATATAAAGTATTTATTGAGACAGTATATAAGCAATACAATGAAAAATTTAATTTATATTTAGAAAAAGGCCACCACAAGATATAATGAAACATTTAGATTACATATTCATGAGCCTATTAAATAAAATACTACTATTCAAATACCAACAACATAAAGAAAAAATGATATAATGAAAATTATTTTAAAGCAGTATGTTTATGTGTTGGTTTGAATAAAGAAATGTTAGGGTTGTTTAAACATTAGTAAGACTATTTAGAGAATAGAGAATCATATAGTTAATTTAATCTGTTATGTTTGTAAATTACCTTATTCAATTATGAGCATAAATTTTGTTTTTAAACTGTTATTTATAATTTGATGAAGTAAATATAATTGTATATAATATGTGTAGTTTAATACGAGAAAAGTGTAGGTGATGGTAGTATTGTGATTTAGATAGGATTGTCTTCCATACCTACCAAAATTTTGTTTGTTGTAGTTCTTCTTTGTAGTGAGGCCTCTATTGTCAAATATTACAGTTTCCTGTACTACAAAGATGCATTTGTGTAGTATGGCATATGAGAACTAACAAACATTATCTTGTTCAATTTTCCAGTTTCATTGACTGGAAAAATTTAATTTAAAACAAACTAAATTATGTGAGGTTCTATTCTCCTAACCATCCAAAACATTGTCTATAAGGAGTGTTCATAATTTTATTTTGCTCTTGCAAATGGATTTAAAAAAAAAGAAAGAAAAACCTCCTGGTGTATATTATTTTAATTGCGAATGTGGCCAATGATGTATGGAGTTAAGAAAACATTTTTAAGTGACAGTTCGAGAAGTGAAATACAGTAAGACTTGTCTATTGTTACTTAAAATACTATTTGGAGTGTATTGAGACCTTCATGATTGTAAAATTATAGTCTACAAGCTTTCAAGTAGGTGTAGTAAATAGAAATATACCTGTATTAAAATTGAAAATGCTGAATCATTCAACCCAATGTGGGAACATGTCTGTAATTTTATTCAATGTTTAAAAAAAATTAAAATACATACTGTACCTATTTTTAGGTTTAAACTAGTTACTGAAAATTTAAATCATAATTAAGATTAAGAAGAGATTTTGCAATTTATTATGAGCTTCTCACTCACTTTCAGTATGCTTTGCCCCTTGTGGAACACCAAAACAGAAATCCTTGACAGACCCTTTACAAAAATTCAGCTCACTTCAATTTTAACACACCTTCCCTTAAAAATCTTAGATACAACCACAATGAGGTTGTGGGACTAAAACAAATAAATAATTTTATCCAAAGTTATTGTGATAGGCAAATCTATAATATTGTTATCTAAAGCCACAATTTTGGCACATCTTAAACAATAAGATCTTTCTCCAGGGACCTCAGGCCATCAGTCTGGTGCATTGACCAAGACTCTAGATGGCTGCTTGGTTCAGACCCCATCAGACTTTTTGAACCCTATATAGGGACAATTCTGGAGCCATTGCTGGATACAGCTCAGTTGTGATCAATGAATTCTGATGAGGACACCATAATGCATAACGTTAGTGGTCATAAATTGGTCTATTTTATCAAAACTAATCGCGATGCTTAACATACTAGAGGGCAAGCGAGAGCACTCTCTAGTTATTATAGTTATTATTATTATTAATTTTATTATTATTATTATTATTTATTATTATTTATATGCATTGAAAACAGCACAGATGTAGCCTTAATTCAGTGTTTGCCATTGGTTTGTCATGTGACTGCGGGCTCTATTGAGCATAATATTCCTATTTTTGAATAAAACGTTTCAGAATACAAAATTTAATGTTATTAAGATTTCAGAGAAATAAGTTATAATATAGATACTGTATATCAAATTGTATTAAATTATGTGTATTATAATAAAAGGCCTACTTTAACCTAATTTCTGTCGTGATGGGTGATGTGATGAAGTTCTGACGGCAATGATGATAATGGTGTTGGTAATAATGATGATGATGATGATGATAAAGATTATGATTATTATGAAGATGATGGAATGATGATGAATATGGTGGGGATGATGATGATGAGGGTTATCATGATGTTCTTGGTGATGATGATAATAATATGAAGATGATGATGATACAGTGTTGAGGACAATGTTAGTGATGACAATCAATATGTTTTATGAAACCATCACAATTATAGCATTAAATGGATGGTGAGTCGAATGGCCGAGCGGTTAGCAGGGGCGCCGCAAGCTATAGCCATAATATCGGCGCTGGTTCGAACGGCACGCTCGCCTATGGTTCTGGTGGTAGAAAAAGTCTTCTCGGATAAGGACTATAAACCGTAGGCCCAGTGTATACAATGGCTCGTGTGCACTATAAAGAACC
>NW_022741166.1:18598-20479 GCF_011630105.1 Anneissia japonica
TCCTTCGAGACGAGTAGGGGGATACCCCGGTGTACTGGAACAGACAGCCCTTGTGGTGGACGACGAGAGTTGCTAGTACCGGGTTACCGGGTAGCACAGACACGAAGGGACCCTTAGGGGCGAAGAAAGTCATTGATCGAGTCACTAGTCCACAGTTCAAGCGCCCTGAGCATCTTACATTAGATGGATTTGTGCGCTATATAAAACTACACTATTATTATTATTATTATTATTATTATTATTATTATTATTATTATTATTATTATTATTATTATTATTAACCCATTAACAAAAAGACTCATTGTGTTTCGAATTTTAAATAATGATAAATTTTAATGCTAGGCTCTAGAGGAAAATTTGTCTTGATATGTTGTACAACTTATTGGGTGTGATGAGGCCAGAAAATTGTTTGTTTGCCCTCCTCCACCTAACTTAAAAAAATATGGGCGGAAAAACAAAAAAGCTTTAAGGAAAAAAAGGGTTTTTTTTAGCTTTTTTCTTCAATTAAAAAAAATGTGAGTGAATTTATCTTTATTTTTTGCCAGATGCCCTACAAATTAGTCTAAAGTTGTTATCTGATGTAAGATATTGCTATTGTAGGCCTCTGTGCGTTATTTTTATTCCATCTAATGGGTATTTAAAATAAATAAATAAATGAACTTTTTCCATCCGACCTTATTTATCATTTTAAAAAAAAGAAGGGCAAACAAACAATTTATTTTTTTGGCCCAATCAGAGGAACAGATAATATAAGATACTGTAGGCCTGTTTCAGTGGTGGCTAATGAAAGTTGCCGACAGCATGTCTGACAGGCGATGCGAACCAAGGGACCAACAAGATCCTTGGTACTGGCCCAGGAATAAAAATCCCTGTTCATTGGGGAGAGTTTTTATGGGTTAGTATTGAAAAAATTGTGCTTTTAGTCCACAAAATTAGGGATTGGCAATCAAAATAACGTTATTTGGATAGGCAAATTAATATTTTTAGGACTTCAGTGTGGGGAATTACTCCCACCCCCTGGGGTCAACACTGGTGTTAATGTATATGATAACAGAAAGTATGAAGTAATACACAAACTATTGTAAAAATGTCTTGGAATTGTTATACAGAACCAACAATAACTCAGCACGCGGAGAACTGATTAAGGTAGGCCTAGACTGTAGAATATTTGTTAATAGTTTCTTTTTCTAAAATATGATGCTAACAGTTGGGTATTTATTTTAGGATACAATGCACCCTTCATTTCGAGACCATTTTTCCACCCGAAATTTTTAAGGCCCAAAGGTGGTTGAATTGGGCGAATTGTATTTGAATTTGAGACGCATGATCTCGTAAAGAAACATGAGGGTCAGGAAAAAATAATTTGTAGGATACAACAGTTGGAGAGATAGGGGAAGACATGGGAGGCAGTATAAACAGAGGCATCTGTTGGAAATATCACAACAGCAGTGGCGTAGAAAAATATTTTTCATGGGGGGGGGGTGAAATGATTGGCGTGTTAGCCAGTGTCGTAACAGGCGCGGGGCTGTCTCTTATACACATCTAGATGTGTATAAGAGACAGCATTTAAAGAGTGTCATGAACTCTCTGTTTTTGGCCCCTCTATTTTTAATTCTTGGATCTAAAAGAAAGAGGGGAGAGGGAGGGAAAGAGAAAGAAGAGGAAAAGAAAAGGAAAGAAAAAGAGAAGAGAAAAATAAAGACAAGAATAAAAAGGAAGATATCATAATGACCAGACTCACAACACCCTGCGACCCCTTCTCCACTTCAAAAACTGTCATAACTCCTTTGATCTATGCTGCCCGATGGCGTAACCACTGGGGGACAAGGGGAAAATATCTATCTTTGAAAAATCTTCCCCACCCCTTTATAAATGCCCTTT
>NW_022741166.1:20494-21346 GCF_011630105.1 Anneissia japonica
CTTTATAAATGCCCTTTCATCCCCTGAAAGTGCCTAAAAACCTCAAATTTCGCGCGCATTTCTTGTTAACATGGCCCAATTTCCTCTAAAAATTGCACATTTATGGAGTTTTTATCAATTCCAACGAAATTAGAATTAAAAACACCGGGGGACAAGGGGAAAATATCCATCTTTGGAAAATCTTTCTCCACCCCTTGACAAATGCATCCTCTGAAAGTGCCTAAAATTCTCAAATTCTTTGCGCGAATTTCTTGTTACGGTACGCCAATTTCCTCTATAAATTGCACATTTTAGGGAGTTTTCATCAATTCCGACGAAATTAAAAACACAAAAATATTGTGCGCGCTTGGCGCGCATTTTTTAGGGCTTTTTTAGTTTTATCTTTTTAAGTTATTTAAACACATAATAATCCCAAACTCAAGAAAGACAAATTTAAGATAGATCATTTTAACCTAAAAGAAGGGCCTCAATGTGTATAGATGGTGAAAGAATATGTTTGTAATAAATAAAACCATGATGAAAATGCTTATATTTAGTTTCAAACACACGTGTGCGGCCTATATTATAAATAAAATAAGCCCTATGTCGTATTGTTTTCTATATGGGGAGTGGGGTGGGGTGGTGTGGGTATGGTAAATTACTAACCGGGATATGAGGATTGTATGAGGTTGTTATTATTATTATTATTATTATTATTATTATTATTATTATTATTATTATTATTATTATTATTATTATTATTATTATTTATTATTATTATTATTATTATTATTATTATTATTATTATTATTATTATTATTGTAATGATGTTGTTTGTACTGTTCTTTAATTTTATTAAAGAGGGCCCCTGAA
>NW_022741166.1:21692-26665 GCF_011630105.1 Anneissia japonica
GTATAAGAGACAGATCTACGCCTATGCACAACAGTTGGAAGAAAACACGTCAACCATTAATGATCCAAGCTCCGCAAAGGCACAACCACCAATGGTAGACAGATTTCATTGGTTGATAGAAGGTTTTGTTGCAAGGAGTATAAGTTAATATAAGTCCTTGTTTTTGGTTGGTTGCGTTTTGCTAGATTTATTAATAATTATGAATAGATAGTAGTAAATAAGATAAAGCATGTGCAAGGCGTGTTGCCTGCATTTTAAAAATTTGTGGTGTCAATTTCTTTGTAAAATATTCCATTGTAGGTTTATTTTGTGTAAAGCGCATAGTGGATATGCGGTATATTAGAAATATAACAATTGTTATTATTATTATTACTATTATTATTATTAATATTAATATTATTATTATTATTATTTTATGACATTAAAATATGTTATTCATTTTGAAATTCGCTCATACTTGTTACAATACAAATTCAAATAATATTTCGCAATCAAAGAGTGGTTTTTTGAAATGTTGAAATTAACTTGCTCATTTTGTTCATATTTATGGCGCATCCAGTGTTACCTGTTTCCTGTTGGAATGCAAAAAAAAAATTGCAAAATTATAAAGCTAATGAATGACAGTGAAATCAACATCGTGCTTTACTCTATGATTTTAAATTTTTTTTAACAGTACAAATGCACCTACGGCCTACTCGATTTTGAGTATATATAGTGAACAGTGTTTTCTTGCATACAGTAAGTTATAGGCCTACTCATGTGAGTTGACAAGAAATTTTGGATGGTGGAGCTGGGGCGGATGCAAGATTTGGCGGTGGGGATGCGTACAAAAAAATGAGGAAAAGTACATGCAGATTTCCGGAAATGACACTTTTATATAGTAAAATTCATCATCATCACATCACCATTATAGTCAAAATGAAGCGCAAACTCTTGTGATTTTTTATCAGCGATTTTCGGTAACCACAGAGATCTACCGTAATTAGTATGTGTGATGTACCATAGTAAATGAAACTTAAAAACATTGTCTTTGATGTATTTACTTTACCTACTTCAAAGCTGTGAGTCAAAACCACCTCAGCCCCACCAATGGTTGGGGCTGAGGTGAGAAAAATTTGAGGAAATAGTACCTTTAGATGGCCTGAAATGACACTTTTATATAGTAAAATTCATCATCACACCATCAATATTTTCTAGATGAAAGCAGTTTCTCATGATTTCAAATCAGGGATTTTCTAATTAATATGAGCGATGTACCATACAAAATAAAACTAAAGAAACACTTTCTTTGATGTATTTAATTTACTTGACCTACCTCAAACCGTGTGGCCAAATTCACCACAGCCCACCATGGTTGGGGCTAAGGTGAGAACATTTGAGGAAAGAGTACCTCTAGTGGCCGGAAATTTATTTATTTATTTTATTTTCAATCTTTTGACAAAAACAGAAAAGTTGGACAGGGTTGCCGAGGAAAAGCAAAAGTTAAAAAAACTGTCATCAAAAGATGTGCTTAACCAATGACGCTTTTAAATAGTAAACTTCATCATCATCACATTACCATTATAAAATATATACCGTAGTCAAAATGAAGCGCCAACAAATTCTCATTATCTTTTATCAGCTATTTTCGGCAACCATAGAGATCTAGTGTCAGTGATGGCCGCCAGGACCTGCCCGACAAAGGGGCTAAAGGCCCCGACGGAGGGGGGGGGGGGAACTAGTGGAGGGAATCGATTCTCACTTGGCTGGGGCCGCCTAGGGCCCCCGGTGGGCGTTCAGGGGGCGAAGCCCCTTGGAGGCTTGGAGGATATTTGACGAATTATGGCGAATTTTTATTATTTATTTGATAGGCATCGAGTTACTATAATAATATGACTTCATGTAGGCTATATTTTCTAATGTCGAAATCAGCTTCCAAAACCAAAACATTTTGAATATTAAAGCAAGAAACAAAGAGTATACAATGTAACCATATAATATATTTTCAAATCCTCATTCTTGAAAGTGAAATTCTAAATTTTGGAAATTTTGCATGAAATCTGTTAACCACGCTGTCAAGGTCGAGGTTGCTTCACCTATCACGATGTATTCCAAGCATCATGAGGCTATCCAAACGAGCATCTGTGGCATAACAGAACGCAATTTATTTTTAATCATATCATCATATAAACTATTATTATTATTATTATTATTATTATTATTATTATTATTATTATTATTATTATTATTATTATTATTATTATATTATTATTATTATTATTATTATTAGCCTATTATCTATTATTATTATTATTATTATTATTGTGATGAAAAGTTAACACAAATAATTTAATGAAACAATATGGTGGCTAAACGAACATTACATAATTAAATATTTTTTTTAATTTGTTGATTCCCCGACAAAATCTACTCGTCTTCCCCGACGGGTGGGGGGGGGGGATAGGGAATACGCTTCCTCGACGGGGATATAGTCCCCAGGCGCCACCACTATCTAGTGTGATGTACGGTACCATAGAAAATAAAACTTGAACACATTGTCTTTGATGTGTTCACTTTACCTACTTCAAAACTGTGAGTCCAAATGCTTCTCAGCCCCACTACAGTTGGGGCTGAGGTAATACAATTTGAGGAAATAGTACATGTAATTGCCGGAAATGACACTTTTAAATAGTAAAATTCATTCCTAATCTTTTATCAGCTGTTTTTGGCAACCATAAAGATCTAATTAAATGTGTGATGTACGGTACCATAGAAAATAACACTTAAAAACATTGTCTTTGATGTATTTACTTTACCTACTTCAAAACTTTGCACACGCATCTCAAACGAGTTCGCACGCATGTTGGTAAAATTTGGGGAAATTGTACCTCTAAATCGCCGGAGCTCTTATCTAGTAAAATTCATATTCATCAATCTAATTAATCGCTGTGATTTACCGGAACCATAGAAAATAAAACTTTATTGTCTTTGATGTATTTGCTTTACTTTATCTACTTCATGTGCCGAAAGCCAATCTTTTCTTTGCACGCTTTTTCTCATACTTCTCAAATTATAATAAAGGCACGCGCAATCGAGTCGCGTATTATAGGTAATTCAGATGGGCAGAAATACCGGCATCTTGCTATAAACTAAGATGTACTCTGGCTGTAGAGCGGGCCAACATGGTTGGGGCTGAGGTGCGAAATTTTTGAGAACATGGACCTCTGGGTGTGCTGGGAAATTGCACTCTCATACCTTAAAACTCTTACAAATAATTCATCAACAATATAATGCAACAATTATTTTTCTTAATACAATTTAGGGGGTACGATCGCACCCTCTGCACCCCCTGCTCCCTCCCAGGGGGCGTGCGTTAATATTTTCCAATTTATGCTTAACAATAGTGATCCAGTATTCTATTAGTAGGTCTAATCATACTCACTGTACCCACCCCTTCCCCACCCTTAAAACCTAACCAAAGGAATAGTGACCCAGATCAGTGGTTGGAGTCAGGATTTGCCAGGGGTCCGAGGTCCCGACAGTGGACCGATGTCCTCGACGAAAAAAGTGGGCGTGGTCAGCTTCGCTCAATTTTTCCCAAAAGTGCTCCCTGTAGCGAAGCCCCACCCCCCACAATAATATGACAGTTTAGGGGTTTCGAAGGCTTATTTATAAGATTTTGGAGCCTACTAATATGCAGAAAATATACATATATTTTTTTTCGTCCCCGACAAATTGTGGGTTTCCCCGACGGGACCCTGCCCCCCCCCCCCAACTAGCACCACCCCTGACCCAGAGGGTTTCTGTCAGAATTATACGGTAGCCCTATCTGGTATAAAAACCATGTAACAATTTTTTTTCTCAATTTGCTAATTTCTATGGATTGTTTTTATGTTTCCTTTCAACGTTGTTAAAATATTTGATTTTTTTCCTGTTTTTATTTTTCGATTTACCAGGATTGACCAATCTTCAAAATTAAAACTAATTATTTATTGTTTGTGCTTTCTGTATATTAATTCATTGAAACAACACCTTTACATCGCTTGCACGCCCTTAGGCCTATACACCGTGCGTTCACATACAAAACAAGAAGACAAGTAAAAAGAAAACCATACAAATTACAGAGTAAATTACAAAATGACGTTTTAAAAAAAGTTCGAAACACCGCAACGAGGCCAAAAATATCATTCGCAATTGTAAGGCTTTCAATTCTTTTCGTTTTCGCCATGTTTGTGTAAGGTAAAATTCGTTATCAAGTCTATGCTTGATAACGAATTTTCACGAATTCGGGGCAAAATGTATTTAAAATTGAAGAAATTGGTTTCATATTGCAAATATGAAAACGGTCATGCAGTCTTGCGTCCATCATCATCATTGTCATTGTCATCATCATCATTAATAGGCCTAGAATTAGGCTAGTATGGTAAACAATTCTTTAAAGAATCTTGCAAAAGAATAAAAACCAAAATGAACTTACAGTATCAAATTTCTATATCTTGCCTTGGATTAATATGGATTTAAGATTTTTTATCACGCTTAAGGCCTAGTATGTGTTATCTTAGGCCTATAGAGGCCTACGTATAACGTGTACTGATGCTTACATATTTTATAAGTATTCATTCTAAGTGATCCCAGCAAACAGGGTTTAAAATGTTAACACTGTGTAAAGGTGGTTGGGGGGTGGGGAGGTGGAGCCGTGGCACTCACGCCGGTGTCACATCACGACACTGTTAAATACTATTAAATTTATACTCTTTGATACCAGCCACAACTTATGTTGCGCCCTCTACCCAGTTTACCCGCTTCTCTCTCTCTCTCTCTCGTGGCGCGCCTCTGCCCAGGTCGCGATTTTTTTTTCCGTACGAAACATTTGCATGAAACTTCACTCGGGCCATCTCGGATTGACTCGAGTGAGTACGATACGAGGAACAAGAGCAGACACTTCGCAATGTCGTGACGCTCGAGTTTTACTATTATTGCTCTTTCTATGTTTA
>NW_022741166.1:27218-31560 GCF_011630105.1 Anneissia japonica
CGATCTTAAATTATATTTTAAATAAGTTTTACAATTTCTATATATATATTTATTGTTAAGGCAAATTTTACAGATTTTAAGTATTATTTCAATTGCTCATTATTATTTTATGTGTAATCGGAATAGTGCATTAGGAGACCTACATGCTAGTTATTTGGTTCACTTTTAGGAATCCTGTCCGGCCTGATTCAGATTTTTTATGCTTTTATTTTGTTGTATTGTAACCGGTTGTTGTTTTTTATGTATTTTATTGAGACAAAATAAATGAAATTAAATGAAATTATTATTATTATTATTATTATTATTATTATTATTATTATTATTATTATTATTATTATTATTATTTTAGACCTAATTAATTACGGTATTGATACAATAATGTCATCTTTCGATCAAAACATCCATTTTGATTAATCAAACAGCAGCTTTTCGACTGTGAAAGTAGTGCCGATAGAAAACAATAGCTTTTTTTTCTTACTGCTGCAGTGCCGATAGCCTCTGCCTTTCTTTAGCCGGTTTCAGGTCTTTGATGATTTTAGCGAGTCACTTGGAATGTTGTTGAATAGAAAGCAGCCATGTCAGTGCAAGTCTCTGTCGAGGGAAATTGCCAATGCCTTCAATGCCTGACAGACTTTTAAAAAATAAACATAGTATGATGACAGAATTTCCATTCAACTATTGAATTAACGATGTAAAATATTAAATACTGTACTTACATTAGTTTGTTATTATCTTCGTGCTTTCAACTCCATGCACAGTATTGTTTATATGTAAAACGCCACCTGGAGTGGTATCAAAACAATTCTTTTTTTTTTCTATAGCACCATTCGTTTATATCTATGATGATGAGGATGATGAGGGTGATTAGGATGATAGTGGTTATGATGATATTGATGATTATGATGATGATGGTGGTGGTTGTGATGATATTGATGTTGTTGTTGATTATAATGATGGTGACGATAGATGATGCAGGGAGCAGTGGTGGCGCCAGCGGGGAGGTGGGGAATTAGGGTGGGCATTGCCTTCCCCGTCGGACAAGCCTTACCCCTTCCCCCTGTCGTCCGACGAAAGACTAGGTCGTCGGATCAAAAATTTAAAAAAATAATAATAATTTGCCTATCCAAATAACGCTATTTTGATTGCCAATCCCTAATATTGTGGTCTAAAAGCAAATTTAGGACCAAATTAAGCCATTAAAACTCTCCCCATGAACCCTAACAGGGATTATTTTTATTATCGGCAGTCGACCTAGGCTTTGTCACCAAGGTTCGGACCCCTCCGTCGGACACTTCGGACACCTTGTGGCGCCATCGCTGGCAGGAAGATGTAATGATTGTAGTGGTGGGAATGATGAATGTTAATGGCGATGATTGGAGGAGTATTTTACTGATGTTTAATACTTCTAATAGGCCTAATGGGTATTTTTGGACCACATTTTTTTAATTGTTTTTTTTCTATACCGGTATCTTCTTTTGATTTTTTTTCTCTCTTTTTTACTGTATTAATGTTGGCTATCTATTCTATTTTTATATTATATTAACTAGTATCAAATATTTTTTCTCATTTTGTTATGTAACGACAACTGTACATTTCTTTCATATCTTTTAATCCACATTATTGTTATTTTATTTGACGAGTGTACAAGAAATTTATTTTACCTTTTATTCTTAATTTATATATTATTGAATATTTATGAATACCCTATTTTTAAAAATGATGATACATAAATATTAATATAAGATAATAATTTTAATTTAGAATAAAAAAAGATTGTACAGGATTATAACAATCAAGTAATTATATTAGTATTCCGTATGCATTTTTAATTGTTTTCAATTTACTGCTCAGAGATTCGTTAAATTTAATCTTAGCAACGATCTATACGGGATTTAGTTATATTTGTTCCCTTTTGTTTGCATTGCATTGTCTTTGTTGACAGGGGCTTGGTTATAAGCACATCACTTGATGACAGTTTCTTTTTTTTCACTTTTGATTTTTTTCGGCACCCTGAGCCCTGTTAAACCTTTTTTGTTGTTTCTTATTAAAAAAATAATCCACCGTGCGCTTGTTTTTGTATTGCCTGTACATTTCAACTTATTTAACAATCATTAATTTAGTAATTTTAGATTGATTTTTTAAATTGATAGAGGTATAAATATAAAATAAAAATTAACTATTATGAAATTTTAGGGGTTGGAGCCGGCCAAACTGTCACCATGACCCCATGACACAAAAACATTTACCTGACCGTTTTCGAGAGGGGTAAACCGTGAAGTTTGAAGAACTTAGGCTAGGAATCTAAATTTTTCCCGAGGAGAACCCGGACTCCACTTTCTCTTTGGGGTTCATCAATTAATTGAATCGTTTTCAAGAGGGAAAAAGCTTAAACTTTTAATGACTTAAAAGTCATTAAAAGACACCTCAAAAGACGGGAAAATTAATTTCCCGCCATCTGGAATCAAAATTTTCCCGACCCTCGTTCTCTTTGAGCTCATCGATTCATGGAAAAAGAATACGTAGTCTATTTACTCAACTTTGTTTTATGTATATACACACATAAGACTATTTACTGTAATAAGAATAAGGAAAGTTTACCTGACCGTTTTCAGGAGGGGGAAACATTCAATTTACATAAATGTTATTAAAAAAGACATCTCAGAAGTCGGAAAAGCTCATTTCCCGCCATCTAGGAATCAAAATTTTACCGACCTCCTTTTCTTTGGGGTTCATCGATTCATATATAAATAAAAGATACGTATGCAACTACCCACTTTTATTTTCTGTATGTAGACCTATACCGGTACAAACATAATAGGTCTAGGACCTATTTACTGTAATAATGAGAGCAATTTACCTGACCGTTTTCAAGGGGGCATAAAACCTTGAATTTTGAAGAACTTTAAGAGTAATTAAAAAACACTTCAGAAGTCGAGAAAGCTCATTTCCCGCCATCTAGTAATCAAAATTTTCCCAGGGGAGGACCCCTACTCCCAATTTTTTTAGGGTGGGAGGATTTTTGGAAACATTTAACCCCTTATTTTAAACCCAGATCCGCCCCTGAAATATAGCAATGAACCACCTAAAATAAAATTGGAGAAATTACGCATCAGTATAGTTGCTATGGCATACAACCCTCTGAACGAATAGGTAGATATCAAGATTCTACTCATAGTCGTTGATGAAGAAACGTTAAGTGGAAACACAAACCTTTCAAAGTAGTGAAGTATGCAACAGAATCTTATATTAAGAATAAGTTAAGTGCATGTTTGCATAAATGATGGTATAAACTTGTCTATAAATACTGAATATGATTCTAAGACACCCACAAACCAACACAGAGCAAAAGCCATTGAAAATGGTCTGGATGAATTTTTTGGTAGCAGCCTTTGTTGTTGGACTCTTGCTGGAACCGGCCCATGCTTACAAGGTACGAACACATGTAAGTCTATTTTTAAAAATATTCTGAATCGAGAAAAATAATCTTGAACAAATATTTTATTTTTTTAGTTTTTTTTTATGAGTTTTAAGTTATTAGAAAGTTAGAATGAGCAAATATTTTCTTCACAACTCACATATAGTAATTCATAATTCCTAATCTTTGCATAAACTTTCAATTTCGGCAATTATAAGATTTTTTTATCTGCTGTGTGTTAACGTAATTGAAATATAAATTCATTGTTCAACTCAACCACTTAGGGTTTCCCGATTTTAGCACATCTGGGTTGACTGATTCCGCAATTATAATGTGCATTTATTCTTTATTTGGTGACATTACACCTTTGTATCGGTGACACTCACAGTCAGAAGTGCACGGTCTTACATACAAGAGAAGAAAGGTGGAAAGACTAAAACTAACAAATTAAAAACAAATAATATGCTGAAAAAAGGAGTCAGATAAATCAAATATCATGAAAAACCAAATTAAGTACACCAAAACTCCAATGGAACAGTTCTAACAATGTTGCCTACAATGTCCTCAGCTCTTTATCATTGATTACAATGCATGACATGCAGTAGCTCATTTTTAAAAGTGTGAAATTCTATTTACAGCACATCATCGTCGTGTGTGACAACGTTTTGTGTATATTTTACATACCTATTAAATAACAATCAATTACCTCTCAAGCAGTTTCTTCATCCACTGTGCAAAATGTTTAAAAATCAGTCGATTGCTAATTCGATTCATTCTCTTTGTTAGAGAATTTACATATTTTTATGTATCGTTTTAAAAATGAAACTTTACCAGCCCATAGGCCTAGTTACAATCTATTTACAAAACAAGATTCTGCTATTCACTATTAGTATACATTTATGAAAGTAATGTTTTTGTTTTTAATAT
>NW_022741166.1:31655-41183 GCF_011630105.1 Anneissia japonica
TAAACGCCACTCTTTCAAATATAATCCTAAAAAAATATCTGGTAGGCCTGTCAGAGTATGGCAGGTAAGCCTTCTCCTAGTCAGTCATAATTGCTGTACAAAAGCTGAATTTGTAATTTTATCTATTTACTGTAAACCAGAATGCCTTAATTCAATTTAATTATTTTAGTTATTATTTATTTATTATTTATAATATTTTAGTGATATACTTTTAATATATATAGTTTGTTTTACTTTTTATATAATTTTAACTGGTGGCCATGGCTAAGAGTTTGATTGTAAACGTATTTTGACCTCCTTCACACTTATTCTGTAATGTATTAATAATTATTTTATTTTACTATTGTTAAGATTTTTATGTATGTTTTGAGGAGAAAATGAAGATATACTGCACAACATTATTAATAATAATATATGGCATTTATATAATATAGTCTTTAATTTATTGTCTTTTATTTAAGAAATTAGCTTTCAAATATAAGAATACGAGTACAATTATTGTGCTCCCCAAATTACTTTCAAAATAGGCCTACTAATCTATTATTTCCTATATTCTTTTGGCAACATATTAATGAGTTTTGTGGTACAATGAATTTAAATCATCAAAACTATTTTCTTTGATTTGTTATTTATTAAAATTTTATATTTTTTAATTATGTTTTATATATGTTTGGTTGGCAAACTGTATAGGCCTATTAAGTTCAATTTCGTACAACATTAATGCGCTTGATTTTTTTTTATTTGCATAGGGATTTTGGGGTGGCCGCCGTGGAAAAAAGAGTAACGCCAAAGGTACACTTCGAGGCAGCCACGTAATCCGTCATCCTGTAATTTCATTGAACTATCACAATGATATCCCCACGGATCCCATCAAAATCGAAAGAAACCCTTTTCGTCCCTCATCACATCGTTCGTTCTTTAAGATTCATGACGGCATTTCTGGAGAGAATGGAAAGAAGGAAGTTACACGACTACTAGTAAACGAACTACTTCATGGAAGCAGTAACTCTGAATCAAGCAGCAGTGGCAGTGGTAGCTCTATCTCTGGTAGAAGCAGTGGCGAAAGTGGCTCCTCAGAGAGTAACAGCAGTGGATCATCATCCAAAGGAGGTAGCGAGAGCAGTAGTTCTTTCTCAGGTTCATCCTCCAATGGAGGCAGCAACAGTGGCAGATCTGGTTCATTCAGACATAGAGGTAGTGAAAGCCGTGGCTCTTCTGGTTCATCCTCTGAAGGAAGTAGTGAGAGCTTCAGTGCTTCTTCCTCTGATAGAGACAGTGACGAAAGTGGATCCTTTGATACAAATAATTACAATAGTGGTTCAACTTTTGAGGAAGAGAATGGGAGCAGTGGTTCCTTTTCCAGAAGAGGTAGCTCTAGTGAAGACAATGGCTCTTCTGACACAAGCAGTAAAGGCAGCGGATCATTTTTAGATGGAAGTAGCGAGAGTAGCGATTCCTTCTCTGTGGGAAGTCGCAACAGTGGCCGTAGAGGTAGGCACAGAGATGATCATGGCTCCTCTGATGCAGACAGTAAAGGCAGTGGTTCATCCTCTGAGGGAGGTAGTGACAGTAGCAGTTCTAGTGGCGGAAGCTCCGGAAGTTCTTCCAGTAATTCCAGGCATGTAAAAAAAGACATAACAAACCTTCTGGATCACCTTCAGCTCTAAACAAGTAACATACGACACCATGTTACATATTATTTGTTTTATAATCTGCAGCACAATGCACTTAATGCATAAGTGTGCACGATATATACACCGTAAGTGTTATAATCGTCTAAGAAACTTTTGATGTAATCAAGTAATTTTAGGAAACTACGGGCTTTTAAATGTATTTGTTAGAAATAGGAAACAATTAAAGTAATAACATAAATTGTTTGATTTAAATCTGCAGCACAATGTACTTAATGCATCAGCATACCATACACTGTAAGTTATAATATTACAATCGCCTGAGAAGGTTTTGATGTAATCAAATAATTTTAGGCAATTAAAGGCCTAACAGTAATTGTATTTGTTATAAAATTAATTTCAATTTCAATTATGATTGGAAATAAATATATGAAGTGCATAGTAAGAGTGCAGCCTACCTGTGTTTGTATATTAATGTGAGCAGTGGCGAAACAAGTGTGGGGGGGGGGGGGTTGATCTCTTTAGTCGCCAGGCTGGCACCAATATCCTCCCAGACCCTCACCAGGGTTTAACCACACCACAAGACCATGCTGGTTTTTCAGACAGCTTTTACTGTAGCTCTCCAGCTCCCGCCTTCTGGGTTGATAAGTTTTTGAGCTGGAGTGCCCTACTATTATCAACCTTAGCAAACTTAGGTAACATTGTAAAATTTGATGCTTGTACAGTTTATTTGATCAACTTTTTCTAATAGTTAATTGTCAATGAAAATGTTTGGTTTCCAAATGTATATTTTAGAGCCACCACTTGTTGTAAGCATTATTGATGTTGATTTAACAATACAAAGAACATTTAAAATCACAAAAAAAATTACTAAATCTATCTCAACATTATGACACCATTTTAAAAGGAAAACAAACAGAGCCTCATGCTTTTGTTTATACTTATATATTTGTGCATTCAGATTATATCCAATCTCTCGCACTATATTGCAATCAGATTTTACAGAAGTTTGGAATCAAGAAACAACATAAAAATTAAATATGTTTAAAAGCAACTGTAGGTGATACTAAACCCATGATCATCTGTCAAATCCCCTAAAAGTTCAAAATTTTACCACATCATTAAGCATGACGTGAAACACTAAAGCAGCGAACACATTATGTCATGCGATAAGTCACTAATTATAATTGAATATTTTTTGTGCTAATGGAAAATAATTTTGTGCCATGAATCACCATAAAAAAAATATAATAGGCTCTATATTTTCTGTTGCTGTTGTGTGCCACTGTCACACTCTTAATAAATAAATAATTTTTACAATTCCTAACCTCCACATCTTTTTTAAATTTGACACATCCTGGTTCTCTACAACAATCACCTCCCCCACCCAACCATTGATTTATTAATTTTGGTACTTAGCTATAACTCATCAATGAAATAAGTCAGTAAATAGATCAAAGCCAGTAAAGTATGGGTTACTAATTATGATTATGGAGTTTAGAATAGTACAGGATTGGGTTTTATTTACCATTATTAAATGTTGTTGGATGGAATGCAACTCCAATAGGTTTTAAATGGCATTTACAGTAGTTAACTTCAGACAAAATTGAAAAAATCCTATAAATCAAGTAGCATAGTTAAATCTATAGTGAAAATTTACCACAAGATAATAACAATCTACAGTTATTTAAATAGGTCTTTCGCATTTACTTAACTATCAAAGGTTTTTCAATTAGAAAGGCAAGTGCATCATCAAAATGGCTAAACAAAAAGTAAAATATTAGTTTAAACAAATAAAATCCAAATATCTAAATTATCAATAAAACCCTTTCCCATTTGTGATGGTAAAATATATACAGTAGTTTTTAAAAACCTAACACACCTAATAAATATGACTTTCCATATTCTTGAAATTTCTGTTTCATGTGTGTTTGTATCATGGATGAATAATTTAATTTCATATAGGCCTACTATACTGAAGTTCCATAATCATTGCAAAAATTTCAACAATATTCGTCTCTTCTACTTCAAAGTCTGCAAAAGCTTTAATCCTTTATCCAGTGTACTATCCTCCTGCAAGGAATAACATAATGAAGTAAACATTATATGCATTTCATACATTATTTATAATTTATTTATTGAGCCTGTTGACAGAGCTAGCCAGCATAGCTGATAAATTTGGGCCTCGACCAAAATGAATGAAGCAAATAATAATTGTAAAAAACAGTATTTAAATTGTTAATATTCAAAAATAATGGAAGTAAGGGCACAGACAGGTAGACGTTTGATGCAGTACAGATTTGCATCCACACAGGTAACTCACAAAGGATAAATCACCCCATCTTTATGTTGTCCACTGCGTGGATGAGGGCTGAGTTGGTTGAGCTTCTGTTGCTTCTGCACTTCAGATTTAGTTAACTTTTTCACTTATGGTAGCTCCCAGGGAGGAGTATGTGGCGCAGCGTATAAGGTGTCGGACTTCTGATTGTGAGATTGAGAGTTTGAGGCCGGCGCTCGTCGCACTGCTTGTGTCCTTGGGCAAGACACTTTAATTACGTTTGCCTCTCTTTACCCAGGAGTATAAATGGGAGGGTCATGCTGTTAACCTGCTTGTTGGTGACCCTGCTACGACTTTTCCAGTCAAATTAGTAACAGCAACTAGATATCAATTCATATCACACGAAAGAATGAACGAACTCCCAACTAATACTATTTATGAATTTAAATCACCTTGTATTTAAATTTATTATTGAAGTACCTAGTAATGAAATGGTATTTAGCCAATTGTATATTTATTTATTTTTATATTCAACAAATTGTCCAAGAGAAAACCATGGGCCAAGGGCCGAACACAAAATTAGGAACCTCTTGATATAAAACAATATAAAATATGTAAAATGAGAAGAGTAAAACCATGGTTAAGATTTACAATACTTTAAAAATAACTTAAAAAAAATAAAAATTAAATTCATCTCATATCGCTAAAATCTTTAAGATGTGCTGTTATTAATTTTTTGTACATTTTTTTTTATCATTATATAAACTCCTCAGGCTGTCAGGAAGAGAGTTCCAAGATTGGATTAAATGAGTGAAAGCTATACATACCTTAATGAAACATATTCTAATATATTTTTCACCAATATATTTATGGTCATCACTGAAAAATGCACTTGGAGGGATTGTTGCCACGCCCTACAAAAACAATAAACAGTAAAAGGATTCACAATACAGAAAATAATGAAACAACAGAAAATTATCACATATGCTATCACACATTTTCATGCTGGAAAAAAATCATATATATAGAGATTAGATAGTTACAAAAACATCTAGATTTGATAAGTTTCAACATTGGAAAGTTTGACATGAACTTTCAATCTGAACTTCTGGGTAAACTTTGACTGAGAAATAAATGTTAATAAAGTAACTCATTCATTTGAAATAGCATTATTTGACATCAGGGGCGGATTGCTATAAGCGGTCTTTAGACGGTCTTAACGCTTAGCCAGCTATAATCATGACGTCACTACTGGTCCACGATTATAGACCATCCATTGCTATACCGAGGTCTAACCAATTAGCCGTCTTAAATTTTAAAGCCTACTTGGAGGATGCTTAAAATGGTCTTAAATCATTTTCATCATGGCGTTACAGGTACTAGACAGGCCTAGACTGAGAATCCAACAAAGAATATTCCACAAGCGTCTCAGCATCTGTCAAAAGTGGTCTGTGTTTATTTACGTTCATTTTGATACATGTGCATGTGTCGCGCAAGCGTGACGTATGTGTTAAAAGCACCCTCAATTTTATGTTACCAGGAAGTGCTTCTTTGTGTTTCAATACTCAAAGCGGTTTAAGCAAAGATTTTTTTATAGCAATGGTCTTAGCGGAGTGACTTTAGTTCTAAGTGATAAAGCAAGCTTTATTAGAGGAGTTAAGCTACCAATTAAGACCGTTCTATAGCAATCCGCTCCAGGAAAAAAATACAAGTTGCTGCACTTAAAACCCTTCTTATACTGCCTTTTGATTCAATATATTTTTTTATATGTTTTTCATATGTTTAATGTAGAAAAGTACATACCACAGTCCTAGTGAGCCAACGAACAAATTTATAATCCTTTGGAGATGATGTTCCATCTTCAAAATCACCTTCTATAAAGATAAACATTTTTTTTTTTTACTGAAACTATTAAATTGCAAAATGAAAGAGAATAGTTTATATGTGACAAAGACCAGCCAAACCAGTCACTCATCACAAAAATCGATTTTTAGTTATTAATACAGAGTTAACCAGCAAAATGAGAGCTACAAAATGGTAAAAGAATCATTTAAATCCGACATTTCGTTATGAAGTTACAAGCACTTAAACATACAGCTGTTTAAAGAACAATATTTGAGAAATCAGCCTTCAAAGTTTTCGATTTCAGACATTTCTTAGGTAGAAACCATCACCAAATTTTTAAAAATTGTTGTTTTAACATTAAAAATGAGGGAAAAAACAACATAGCATGACATTATACATATATAAAGGTTAGTTTAGTGTAATAAAATAGATTTCAAAAATTTTGATATTCTAGCATGTTTTGGCCATTATCTCCAAAGCAGGATGTGAGATGAGTGACTGGTTTGGCTGGTCTTTGCCACATATATTAATATTATATATTTTATTTTAAATCATATTTCAAGAGAGTAAGCAATCCAGTAGTATCAATGAATGTCAAAGGCCGCCAATGGCAAAGATGTTTGTAATAAACAATACCATTATCATAATTACTGACATTTGATAAAGTGTCTTTTGATTACATTTTTTGCTATATAAGGACTGCCATTCCAAAACTATCATAAAATAATCCTTACCGATCTTGGATATGTCAGCAATGACAAAATAGCCTCCATCCGGTACAATTGGCTCCAATCCTATATCCTTCAAAACTCTGCATACTTTGTTGCGTTTTTCTTCTAGCTCTTCAGCTAGCGATGATAAATAGCAATCTGGTTGATTGAGTCTAGCAAACTCTGTTTCTAAACCAATAGCTACTGCCTCCTTCATTATGAAAAGTCAATTTTATATTAAATTAGTTTGTATACAAGATACAGGATACAGTATTATTGTGTTCCAAGAAAAGAAATTTTTCATTTGAAGACTCTAAAAACTGTAACAGTAAATGTTGACTTTTCATTTCAAGATAATGCTCTTTGAAATTGTATTGTGACAAATACAATTAGGAAAGGGCGCTCTTTATTGGGAACTGCTGGGGACCTCCTGTGGGCACCAGCATGCTTATCATGTCCATGTACCGTGGTGCAACGTATTTAGAGTAAATTACGATTTAGAATACATACTGAAAATACAATTCTTCCAGTATTTACATTTGATGCATTTGATGCTGCTTAAGTATCCCCCACCGGAAGCCACCAGCTATAGTGTTTGCAGAGGAAGAATAATCACCGTACACTGATCGGTCTCTAGACAGATAAAAGTGTATAAAATACTAACTTTAACTCCCTAAAGAAAAGAATAGTATAAATTTCATAGTTTGGCTCATAAAGGTTGTCCAGACCCCTTTGGATTTGGAGGTCATTCCAATGCCCCAAACCCTACTATTATCCTGTATACATTCCCTTTATTACCTGTAGTGGTGTTGGACAGCAATATATGGAGTGCTGGTGTACCACACGTAATCCATTGATTAAGTTCTCCGGACCAATACTCCATCCAAGCTGTATAAATCAATAATAAATATTATATTATTCTTAGCCCTCTATAAAGGCTTAATTTTTGTTTACGTTCATTGAGAATTAGAAAGACAAGTTCACCAGCAAAGCAATACAGGAATAAAATATAAATTTCTCAACAGCATAGTGAAGTGGCTAAAATACTGAAGCTATTTTCTTACCTTCCAACCTGTAGCACTAAATGTCTTTCCTGCACTTCCTACGGTAATTGTTCGCTCCCACATTCCTGGGTAAGTGGCTAAAAAATAGGAAATATATATATTTGGATCTATTTCTCTTATTTGAATCAACAAAAACTCAATTATAGGTATGATATTTACCGATTCTTTCATGTTTGTTTCCAGTGTATATCATCCATTCATAGACTTCATCACTGAGACAGATCACATCATGTTTCTTACACAATTCAGCAATCATTGTTAACTCATCCTTTGTAAAAACCTGTAAAAGAAGGATAAAATATAAATTTTTTTTTTTAATCTGATTAATTTCATACGTAATTAAATTCAATTTTTACTGTCACATTCAACAGGAAGTACACTCGTTGATAATAACAATGACAATAATCAGGGGGTCCGTGGTCAGTAAATGATGGTAATCAAAATAAAACTACAACTAAATGATTATTAATGTTATCATAAGCGACAAGAATACAGTACCTCCCACAAGACTCTTAACCCTACCAACTCACCCACACACAAACCTTCATATACACCTACATACATACGCCATATATACACACATGTATTCAAGATGGCTATATTTGATCATTACCTTGCCTAGTGGATTGTTGGGGTTATTTACAATAATCATTTTAGTCTTGTCGTTGAACATAGCATCTAGTTCTTTAGGGTCCAGAACCCAGTCTTTTGTGCTTGTAGCATTTTCTTTCTAAGTAGGAAGCAAAAAATATAAAAACACAATCAGGCATTCCATACATTTCTCTACCAAATATCGTAAATGCACACCAACATTCTTTTGTGAAGAGCCCTACTCAAACAGTGATTAAGTTCACTTTTGGGGTGTTCTGTCTCATATATGTTTGTGCTTGTTCTTTGCTGTTTCTTTTATTGTCAATTTTAATATTTTGAGACAAATAAATGAAATGAAATGAAATGGAACATACAAATAAATTGACACAATGCACTTTATATACATTTTAAAATCTAGATTGTGACTCTACCCTATCACTGTGTTAACCATGAACAACACTGAAATGAGTACAAGACTTGAATTAAATAATATATTTCATAGGTTTCACTACAAACATTACAGAAATTACTGTGTTATTCTGGTGTTTAAGCCCTCAACACTTTTCCATTGTGGGCCAAAACAAAATTGATGTCGGGCAGCATGTGGTCTGCGGGCCCCACTTTGCCCACCTGTAGACTACAATATAACCTCTCAAAGACTTTGAACTACCGTAGGTAACGGAATGAGGACTGGACCTGGGAAAAGGAACTGTGCGACAGCGGGGGGAGGGGGCAGGGTGGGCATTTGTCCCCCTGTCGGACAGGCCTGGACCCCCCAGTTTTTATTCTGGGCCGTCGACTGAAGCCTTGTTGACCCCTTGGCTCGGACCCCTTGTCGTCAAATTTCTGCCGCCACCGCTGGTTTCTGTATGATCAGTGGGTTATTTAGAGTCCTGAGATTAAAGGGTGATGGGGATGCGAAGGTGGAGTTGGGGCCCAATGATTAGGTAAGGGGAGCAAGCTCGCAAAATATGGTGATTAGATGAGAATTTTAACTACTTGAGATTTTTGGGGGTGACTGGTGAAATTATGCCCTAATATATTTTTGGGGGAATGCACCTCACCCCACACCCCCTAGATAAGCCACAGTGTATGATGCACTATACAAGACCAACACAAAGTGATACTTACTGGTTTCAGAGGAATATACTTTGGCACTGCACCAGCCAATAACACCATTGGTTGATAGCAATCAAAGAATGGCTCAATGATGATAACCTATATACAAGGACATAATATGCTAATAAAAATTAACTGATCGAAATATATTTATTTTAAATGTCAAACTTTATGTTCTGTGCTTTACAATTCATGGGCAATCATTATCATGCTGCAGCTATATGAAACCTCTCTTACTTTATTTGTCTCCCACATTGCATGTGGTCTCAAATTGCAGGAAAACGGTGCGG
>NW_022741166.1:42622-60070 GCF_011630105.1 Anneissia japonica
ACTTAGTTGAAACTTAATCCATTGGGTGGGGGTCCACACCCCTCCAGCTTACATCCATGCAAGAAGACACAGCACACTTATGTATTATGAATCCATTGTGCGAATTAGAATTCAGTGTGGTAAATTACAGTCACTCACTGAGATGGTACAAGGTAATGAAGAACCTGCATACAGTATACTTTCATATTTTCTTTCTTTCATTTTTTCTTATTTATTTGTGGTACTTTTGCTTTTGGTTGATGGCATTAAATAGTAATAGTATACAATTTTATTATGGTGACAGTAATTATCAAACCAATACCTACATATTGTTGATGACTTGAATTAACTTCTAGTGGATATTTCCCTTCAATATATTTGCTGTCAAAACAGGGTACATATGCAAATAGCCCAGTATTATACTTGCAGTTGTTGATGAAAGCCACAGATCTTCTAAGCATCTGTTATACAAATAATGAATGCTGATGAGCGGAATGGGCAAATATTTTCATTCGTTGAAAGATTGAATGTTCCATTCAACGAGTTGGAGCTGAGTGGAATGGAACAGTCGATCTTTTAACGAATGAAAATATTGTTTCCATTACGCGAATAAAAAAACATTCATTATTTGTTTTATAATATAACACGACACATAAAAAATTTAAATACATTCTTGTTACAGTATTTGATTTTTTATGAAAAAAACTCCCTTTTTTCTGAATGAAGATTCTTGTCATTTGATATTTTATAAATGAACAGTGCAGCATCTTTTTAACCAATCTAGAGATTGTATTAGATTGAAGTCATGTCGTATCCTAGGCGCCGTGCAATGGATGTCATTTATAAATTTCATCTTCCGAAAAAGACTTCTTTTCCTAGGCACCATACAATGTTCAAAAACGGATGGAAGTAAAAATGCACAGTGGAACCTGGTGTGAACTAAATTCAAATGTAACTCCAGTGTGTTATGGGAAAAAATATTTCCCCTCCCCCTACAATTTTACCTTCCCCTCACTCCCCCCACCCCCCTATTAGACACCCACCGCAACTTGCAAGAAACTTTGTTAATTTTTTATAAACTAAAAAACACATCACGTCTGCTCCGCATTCTTTTATTGTTTTTTGCTATCTGCAAAATACTAGGCATAGGCCTAGGGGCCTACCTCCATTTGGTAGGCAGGCCTAGCCTAGTTTAGCCTTTTTGGCTTTAGGAAGGCCTAGGCCTAGGACCGGCTCAGGCTAGGCCTAGGCATAGCCGGTCGGCCTAGGCCTAGCCCTTCTACCTAGGCCTAGGCTAGGCCGTATTTATTCTAACTGAGGCCTAGGCTAGGCACAACAGTAAATAAATGCAATATCATAGCGATTAAAACTTAGGCCTAAATAACATTAAAGTATGCCAAGCCCAGCCCAGGTATAGCACCTACCACGGGCACTCTGCTGGTGGTCTGAATTGGTCTGAAGCGTGATGATGACGAGGTGCTGTAAAAACTGAGTTTGTTACGTCACACCCACTTTACGCTCCTCTCCATTATGGAACGCCGTTAGTGCTTAAAAATTGATTAACTGCACACCGAATACTTTACATTTACAATATAGCCTTAGCCTATACCATTGTGTGGCACGGGATTTTGGGGGGGTTTTTTGAGTTAAAATCAGTTTTACCGAGAGGGGACACAAGCTTACCAGCCCATAGAAACTGCAGGTAGCATCTTTTTTTTTTTTTTTTGCGATATTTTTGTCAAAAATAATAATTACTATCATGGGCCCTCAATAATGGCGATGTGTCCCCTTATAATGGGCCCCTCTAGATTGACAGACCCCCCCCCCCCGCAAAAAAAGCGCTCGCAACTGGGGGCCCACATCAACCGGAACGTTGCAATTTCCCATGTTTTACAGTTTCCCCTCTTGGCGGCACTTAAAACAGGCAATAGTATATACACTTGCGATTAAGTAAAACGGGGCGTTTACTGTTTTTTTTTTTTCATCAAATCGACCCCCACCAAATGCATGGAAAGAAAACTAATGGAAGAAAAATTATTCTCAACACACAGTTTACTTCCCGTACAGTATTGAAGTATTCTCAACACATTCCAGCAGCAGAATTACACTGTTTTTCTAACAACTTGGTTGGGACGCATTAAAACATTTTGATGTGTGTTGTAGTTCCACGTATTTATATTTATTAAGGGGCGTTTATTTGAGTATATATGAATATATACGTATCCAATTTGAATGACCAAATCAAATAAACACACCTCCCTCGAAAACGCCTTCCCACCAGTGGCTACTACACTGAAGTCTTGAAATGAGGTGACGGGAGCGAAAGTGAAGTGGGGTGTGGCTCTTTGGTTAGGTGAAGATTTTAACTACTCAGTAGCGTGATTTGGGGTGCTCGACTGGGGGTGAAAGTATTTTTATGGTGGGGGAGTTCGCCCGAACTTCCCCCCATCGCGCACTCCCGAGATACGCCACGGCCACTGCAATAAACGCCAGGGCGTTCTTGGAATAATATGGTACTACCGTAGTATCTATGTATCCCTGTCTCGTTTTTCTTTATTTTAAAGATTAGAGTTACAGTAGAGTTTTACAAATATGTGTTTAGAAAATAATAAGTTTTATATTTACGTTCAGTTTACTTTAATTTGACCATTGACCATGCTTTTATGCTACGGTTTTTAGCCTATTTATTGGCTTTCTAGCTAGCCACGCCCCACTCTTTTTTTTGCACAGCCTGTGAAAGTTTTGGCTTTTGTATTAACCTTTTCACATAGTCTCAGCTATTGTTTAATTTTCAACCAATCACCAGCAAGTCTCACCAACCAAAAAACTGCAAGTATTTCACAGTTTTGGAATTTCTACAGATTCTCCTGAAGACGATTGAAGCAACTCAATCGAAACATCGATGTATATTATTATTATTCTCAACCAACAACTTCTTTTTTTAGAACTATCTACGTGGTGTACCGCAAGCATATATATTTCCATATACTGTATATTTAATATTTACATTAATAAATATAAAAATTAGCTACTGAAATAAAAAAAAAATCTTTATAGATGTTATTGTTTTATTCTAGTTTATTTATCGATTTATTCTAAATAGAGGTACGTCTTCATTGACGTATACAGTGTACCAACACCATGACCAACACGCAATGGTTATGAATATCTATCTAAAATGAAGGTTTCACTTCCGTTAAACGAGGTCAAAGCTTAAGCTAGCAAGCTCTACCGCGAAAAATGGCTTCTTTGCTAACTGAAGATTGTGATGGTTATTTTCTGACTGAAGATGAACCTGATATCTCCCGCGCTACAATTTTATTAAAACGTGATGTAGACATTCCAAAAAAGTACTTCTTAAATCGCATATTTTCACCAGTAGCAGTTGACAATAGTGGTTACCAGAGGCTTAGTGAACGCCCTGCGAAATATAAGCTGGTAAGTTTAGTCTAGGCCTAGCCTAGTCCAAGAATATGACTATGCTTCAATAACCACATATTGCCGTGTCGTGCCTCAAGGCCACCTGCTAGCATTGTACTCCGCCCCTGGCCTAGCGGAGCGAAGTAAACTGTGCGTAGTTGAGATGGAAAACTATAAGCATTTTGTGACTTGATTAAACGCATTGTGTGTATGCTCGAAGTATCCACCATTGTATCTCTGTATCTCAATGTTTTGTATTCTTCAATAATAAGATGGTACGACACATCTACTTAGCGTGAGCTAGGTCTAGGCCTCAGACTGATTCAGACGACAGAAGGGTAAAGTGCTTTGCTTAGACCCTCTAGCCTAACAAGGCCTAGGCCACGTGGCTAGCCTACTAGCTAGTCCGGTGCGTGAGCTTACTATCTGCAGACATCTAGGTAGGCCTATATTACTAGGCTGCAAAAAAGATACTTTCTAATCATGAATCATATTCATACTAATGTTAAGTGCATTAAAGCTCCTGCATCTTGCGCTATATATAAGTATTATTATTATTTTTTATTAATTATTATTTTTATCATCATCATTATCATCATCATTATTATTATTTAGGACTGAACACAGTAAAATGTATATCTATTTGTTTCAATTTTATAGGTACATAAGAACTGGGGCAAGCATGTGTCCCCCATCAGTGAAGGTATTGGAGAGCTTGCATTTTTAACAGTTGAGCAACTACCTCTTGATGAGGGCCTAGCAACAGCAGTATCAAAGTACATAGAGAATTTGTTAAAGACCAAAAGGTGCAAGTTAATGAGGTATGTTTATGTAAAAAAAGATAAATATGATATGTTCATCACCTCATTTTATTGTTCTCAAATAAGATAGTATAATACATACTCCAAGTATCGAAATGCATGCCATTGTGATGATGACATAATTAATGTCAAAATATTGAATCATTTTATTGTAGTTTTATTAAATGTCATCACTGTCCTGGGCAAACTCATATTTTGAATTGTTTGTGTTATGATTTGTTAGTTTTGTTATTTATTATGGATCTCCATTTTCCTCAAATAATAGAAATCTTGATATTTTTCTCTCAGATTGTAAATATGTGTACAGTATTATTGTTATTTATCATTATTATTATTATTTATTGTAATTATTTATTATTATTATTATTTATTATCAGATGGAGTATTCATCACATCTTGCTGTACTTTCCCAAGTCGGAGGATTATGATTTGCTGGGGAACTTGTTTATGGAGGGCAAGTTGGACAACTGCGAAGGTTTCAGGATAGTAAAGATAGAACGTAAGGAGTTGCACTACAGTATGTTGTGTAAAACAATCACTAACACAACGAACACCAGCAATAATAAACTATGAAAACCTGGGCTTTAAAATTAGTGAATATAAATGACAGAGTCCCATAAAAATTTTAGATATTTAATGGCATCCCTCCTACTGTTTGCCGACCAGTTAGATGGATACTCTGTACACTAAAAAATCATATCACGATATGGAGCATCAGCACCTCGTACAATGTTGAAATCAACCTCACAGCCCAACCATCAGACATTTTTACCTCTAGATGCCCAGAATATTGTCCAAATTGTACATTCAACATTATATGGAATTTTAGCTTTAGATTTCTATTTTTTATGATGGACATTTTTATCACCATCTAATGTTAGATCTTGTGTCTTTCAGCTGCTGTTTTAACCAACCCTCCAAAATGTTTCGTTGAAGTGCAAGCAGAAGCTGAAGAGGGCAGCAAACTCCAACAGGAGATCACATCCGTCGTAACAAACTTCTCTGGTGCTTTTACTCATTTGTCTGTCTGTGAAACAGAATCTCCCAAAACAGCAAGCCAACAGTATTCTTGTCCGCCAGTTGCTGTCAGCATGCTGTTCACCGGACAGACACAGTCACTAGCTATCAAAACAATAGAGGCATTGTCCACAAGGCCGTGGGACCAGTTTCTTTTGTCTGACGAAGTTCGGAATGCAGTTGAATACGAGACAAAGTACTTTGTAAACACGGCAAGGGATTTCCCAATCATCGGGGTAAAAACCGCAATGCCCATTTCAGGCGTTCGTATCTCTCTCTTTGTAAACAACTTCAAGAAGTTCTCATTAATGGAGGAGTTTTATACAAAGCTAACTGCGGTTACTCCTTTCAAACGTGAAGTAAACCATGAGGAGATCCGCTATTGCACGTTCACGCTGTCTCAACGATCAGAGTTCACGTTAGCAGCCTACCCCGGGGTTAGCCCAAGTCCAAATCCCAATCTGATACTGTACTTCAATGTTAGAAATGCAAGCAGCTGTGTTCCTGGGGCCAGGAAAGTGACTGATGATCATTGGCAAGTTAGTGACCCTGAGGGTAACAAAGTCATTCTCTTCACCCCTTTATCTTCAGATGTACGCTAAGAATAGTGCTGGGTCACCAAATGTTAGTTGGCACTTGGGGTCATCATGTTTCACTATTTTTGAGTTGTTTTTGCCAGATTTTTATAATTTTTTGTGTGCTTTCAGGGCTATTAGATACTATTATATTTAAAAGTTGCATATCAAAAATAATGTTAACATATTTTTAATGAAATTTGTGGGGCTTTTTGTATATAAATTGTCTTCAAATCAGAAATAGACATTAAAATTATTATTTTTTTAATTATCATGAATTAATGCTTTAGAACATGTTACAAGTTTACTGTGTTTCAGTTGATTGATCAATAATTTAATTGTTGTAAATAATTGATTTAATTTGGCAGGTGCGATTTTTGACAAATTTCAATTTTAAGACTCTGTTACTAATTGTTACACAAATTATGTGTACTGAATTTGTTTATATTAATAAGTTTTTCATTAATCAACTGTTCAGTATTGTTCCCCACGTAAATGCAGGAAAAAAATAAATTTACTAAACTTAATATTCATCTCCAAGTAAAATATGCTTTTTGTGATTTTCTTCAAAAAGCTCACAGCTCCGTTTTTTAAATATTTATTTATAGTATTTCATCATCATCATAACTAGGTGCAAATTTGTTAGTCTCAAATTTTCAAATATAAACATGTTTCTTGTCTTTTATCCTTTTTTTCTTTTTATCATTTTCGCAACCCACTAAATCATGCAAATTAATTTGGATTTTTTAAATGTAAAACATGATCAATGTAATCTTGAATAGTATTCTATATAAAGTTCAGCAATGCATGTACTGGGCAAATATTACGACCAAATATGTTACACAGTATGATCAATCAGCCTTGTTCTCTAAAACAAAGACGGAAAACATGTTTTTGTTGCTCTTTCTTGTTTTGTACATAGATGTTTCAGGAAGGGATCATATTCTTTTATATTTGTTGTATTTTGTACTTAATAGTAAATATTTAGTCATGCTTTTTGTCAATTTCAGGAGGTTTTAATCCTCTTAAAATTAGTATTGTGTGGTTTCTGTCTGTGCTAAAAAATATATTATAAAATGATTAGTATAAATTTTAAAGTAATAATTAGCTAAAGCTAAAGAGTGGGCAAATAACTTGTTCACATTATTTTTATAGTTTGAGAATGAACTTCAAATAGTGCTCACCAGTTTTGCTAATTTTTATTTTAAGATATTAAGGTAATATTATGAATGCGAAGGGAGAATTACATTGACATTATGGAGGGTTACAAGGATATTAATTCACCAAAAGGTTAACAATGTTTGTGATAGAATAATAGGTTACACTATATGGTAGAAGTTGGCAATATTTGAACATATTTCTTGTAGTACACAAATGCACTATTTGTAAGGGTCAACGTATTTTTCTTAACTAAAACTTTACATCATGTAACCAATGGCATAGTTTTTAACTTTTTAATGGAAAAATAAAGCCATTGATTTTATATAACAATGTTGTGCTTTCATTCTTCTAGTTCATCGCAATGATGATTTTTTAACTACTGTACAGGCTGCCATGCATGTAGTATTTTTTAGTTTTCAGAAGATGGTGGGTTGTCCAACTTCCTTGATACCACATCATATTTTAAACTGTTAACAATAAATGGATCTGCATTAGTCAACAACCTAAAGTGGCATGCGATGACAGGGGTGTACGAATACAGGGAGGACAGAGTCAGTCCCTAAACCCTTGAAATTTAAAAAAAGAATGTGTGCCGTTTCCGGCCATCTAGAGGTGCCATATCCACACAATGTCATACCTCAGCCCCAAACATGGTGAGGGTGAGGTGGTATCGACCCTCCATTAGCAAAGTGCTTCTATGGGCCACATCTATTTGGAATTGCTGGATCTGACAGCAGCAAATCCCTATCCCTTCCATATTGTTTACATAACTTGTACACATATTTTGAACTTCATTTAAATTCTCGTACAATGTTTAGTATTTATTCATTCCATTTTAAATGTACATCCTTAAGCCAAAAAGATATTTTAATTTTGATTTACATTATTGCTTAGATTAACAATATTGGTCCTGATACAACACATAAGAAAGACAACTAAAATGTAAGTTTTACATGGTAAGTTGGTTTACCTTAATAATGGTGTTCATTTTACAATAATTAAAATATATTTGACAGTTAAACATTTTATTTACGAATAAAACTGAGCTGGAGCTCCCTAGTTTCAAAAGATCAACTTAAACAACACCCCCTCCCCACCCCTGTATTATTGTGACCAGTTCTTATCCAACCCCCAATTAGCAAAGTTGCTAACAGCTAAATGGTAAGAATATTAGCTATCAACTTCATATACATATACTGTATTCATATTATGATCAATACAGTAGTTGCATAGGCTTAGGCTATGATGATACAATTATCAACTAATTTAATATTCCGCTACATTGCACAATTCTAAACTGCGAAGTTTTAATACAGAATTCCACTGAATGTGACTGTATGTATAGAGTAGTTTGTTGCAATTTTGTAATTTTTTCCAGTGCTTATAATATAAATATATACATTTCCCTCTTCCCCACCCCTAATTCCTGCTTTTTAGGGGAAATTCTTGAGCTGGTTCTACCTTGAATTATATCATTCTAAAGACACTACCCATGTAATTCCTAAAGCATTTTGCTGAAATATTTTAGCCAAGTTTCTAAATTTATTCCTCCATGGTTATACAGCTAAATCAAACAGCTTTTTGAAAGAAATCTCAAAATATTGCAAGCAAAAAACAAGAGTTAGTATGTGGTCCGATTCATAACCATTAATTTGATTAAAAAACAAAATACCATTAAAAATGCTCTCATGACACACACTGAAACCATTATGATCCTATGCCAATATGAATATTAAAAATGATAATGTATCATAAACAACATGTTGTAACTACATGTGTACTCCTGAGGGAGCAACTTCAAACCAGCCATAATTTTTAATGTGCATAAAAAAATTCCTAAATATTGTGCAAATAAATATATAAGTAAATATTTTATGTCACTGCTGTTATCATTTCTTGCACAATACATTTGGTACCACCATATTTATACCAAAAGCAATTGCATCCGATTCCAACACTAAGCACCAATGAACATGATTTAAGTAGTAAAATGATAGCTACAATGTTAAATTTGATACAATTAAAATGGTTGAAATTTAAAGGTTAGGATGTGGTCAACTGGTGCAAATAAAATCCAGCATTAAAAACTGGCTATCAGGCTTTTAATTAAATTCAAAATTATGATGGTGGACAACAGGTTTTACAATGACATACATGCTGACATTACAAGGCCTGTAGATCAGAACAGTCAATAGCTGATAACCAATCAAAGTTTACTCTTGTTTTAAAACTGATCATGTGTAACAGTGGTCGTGGAGGATTCCAAACAAAAAATATATAATTATTAGTACCACCATACGCCTGTGTCACACTACGTCAACAGTCAACGTGAACTCAACACAACGAGGCATGTGTAATAGATTGTTTTTAATGATGTCGCATCAGGATTACCACCAACAATTAGCATATATCGCATCATCAGTGTGTCTTCGACTTCAGACATCATAGCTAATGTTTGTTCATAGCTGGTAGGTCTGCACTGACTGTCTTTAGATTAAATACTGGGCTACGGTGAACACTGAGACTACACTCAACTATCGGGCATGTATGGACTGACCTCTGATATTAGGTTTCTACTGTTTGCCCAAGTTGTTATTGTTCTCATTCATTGGATTCGTACTAATTATCCTTTACTGTTTGGCATGAACTGGCTATCTGCAGCTGTTTGGCAAGAGTTTGAGTCAGGTTACTATTTGCAATAGCTCAGTGATTCTTTTGTCTATCATTGTGCTTAGCTATCTGGCCTTATACAAATGGTCCTTGCCTGCTGGTCTTCTACAAAACTGTTACACAACCTGAAAAATACACTGACTATATATTGTATAACCCACCTTCTGTAAAAAATATAACTTTCAATTTGTGATTTTCTCAGATTCTATGTACATGAATGACCATATTATTTGTTCAGAGATTGCTACCTCTGAGCAGAATCCAATGTAGTTGACCAGCCCTAAAAACTCTGACCAGAATCTAATACTGATGATTAACGATGGGTTTTGTTCAAGCCCTGCTAACTCTGATTAGAACACAGTACTTAAATGCCTTTGTGTCTTATGTGGTATCCAGTCTTTCAGAGACAACAATGTTGTATGCCTTGAACCAACTCAAGATATCATCACTCAGTTCATGGACGGATGAAAAGCGACATTTCTCCAGCGAGAAGATGTCGCAACAAAACTTGGAAATTTGGTCCTGTTGAAAAAAGGCAGAAGGAATCAAAATTAAGAATTGTAAATAACATCATAATCATATTTAACAACATCCCAAATATATTTGTACAACCATCCAAAATACATTGTTGCATAACACTTTTGATCAAGACCCGCATTGCTTACTGATGAACTACAAATTCAATCTCACCTTGAAAAACTCCATGACCTCTGTTAAGTTTTCATCTGACCCCAAGAAACCCCACGCCAACGCCGGACTGATGTGATTAGACAGTGTATAAAATCGAGAAAGAAAGCCATTTTGGTTCCTTAACATCTTGCGTTTTGCACTTAAAACGGACCAGATAGCTGTGGATAATGCCTGCAATCAAAAAAATTATGATTTTTATTATTCCATATCTGGCTGCCTTCTCTCAATTTCTTCATTTAAAGACTCATGTAAGAAGGCAAACACACAAACCTTTTTTTTAACCATATTTATAGAGAGTGACCTCTCCAGCTTATCCTAGAAGGTTGGCTGATATTCAGGGGCCCTCTTAAATAAATGAAATAATGTGATGCTTTTATCAGAGAAGTCTCATTATAAGACTTAGGGTGTGGAGTTGTTTTTAGTTGAGAAAAAGTTCTGCTGTTATGGGAATTGAACCCTGGGTTTAGAAGGCACGCAAGTTAACCACTAAGCTGTTTAACACCACTCCTTTACTAAGACCCTTACTTTACCATGCAAAAACGGCCATTGAAATGCATGACCATAGCACACATTTGAATGTAGACAAGTCCAAAATTGAACTTTAAATGATTTTCAATTACACACACTCTGGGATAACAGCCTGCTGCTTCTTGTTAGTTGTCATGATTTGATAGGTTAAGCTTACGTAGGGCATGGGTAATTTTACTAAAGTGTTCTTGTCAAATAACAGCCTGCTGCTACAGTCTTCACATCATTGAGAGGCAATAGATTTCACTGTTCCCAGAATCTAAGAGCAGTCAATATTTGTTTTATTTACTTCATACATAGATTCTACAAAGCCTAAAAAAGTACTTACTTCCTAGCCTAGCCTAGAGGTCTACACTAACTAGGGCCTAGGCCTAGCTAGCTAGGTCTATCTAGGCGATCAAAGAGTGTGTCTCACTCTTGTATGCTCATTTCCTCAATTTTAACCAATCATACTGCAATATTTGTTGACTATTGACAAGACATATTTAATTTGTCTTTTGGTGCTTTTGCTATCGGCTTCGTCAAGAAGTATAGACCTAATTTAGGCCTAGTCCTTTTCATCCAGGAGCTCGAACCGACAGCTTCCATAATTATAGTTTATCATCAACTTGCTGATCCATGGCGCGGTCAAGGGCCAATCTTATTCTTTGTAGAGGTTGCAGTCCCCTCTACCGTCAGCGCAATGGTGAGGCCTAAGTCAAGAAAATACTATTTTTCAGGGGACTAGTATTTTTCTAGGGGAATAGTACTTTCTATAGCCCGCTTCTTAACCAATCAGATGCGTAGAATCTATGTATGAGGTACCGGTATATAATGGATTCTATAGAATGCTATACATTCATCATTACTTCTATCAATAGATTATAAATTAAATTATGATACTTACTGTTTCCTTCACGGTATTTGAAAGCCAACGATTCCGAGTAATACACGTTACTGAAGATGGAGGGTCAGACAGGTCATCAAAGGAATCCAGTATAAAGAAATCCAAAACAATGTCATAGAAAGACATACATTTCACCTGAATAACAAATATTTTTTGAAAGAGATAAAAAGGTTGGTACAAAACTCAAAAAGATTAGTATTACAAACTACAAATTCTATAAAACTTTCCAATAAATTTATTCCACTATTATAAAATATTAAATCCAAATCATCAAATTTGTTAATACTGTATTTACTGTTTATGATCATAAAATTTTATGGAAACATCATTATAAATTCAAATCTTTTATTTAAAAAAAATCTTTTTACAATGATGACCAATAAGAACCTTACATTGCGACCCTCTAACTCTTCTCTTATCTCTTTCCAGTTGTCTGCTTGTTGTACGTACTCCATCATCTCATCAAATGTTTCTGAAAATTGCTCTGTATCCTAACAAAAAAGTTACAAATTTAAGCATTTTGATTTCAATTGATTTCAACAAATTAAATTAAAATGTGTTGCTGAGTACCAACTTTCTGTTTTGTTTTTCTTTTTGTTTTTTTTTTTGTTTTTCATTTTTAGACTAAAACCCAGCACACATCAACTAATTTGCTCAGCAAGCACTTTCATGTGACAGTTGCTCGAGAGCACCCTTAACTACATAGGATGAGAAAATTTATTACCTACAGTATGTTGTTGTTGATAGTCCCATACTAGCTACTGCCTGCCTCTAGCCAGGGTGATCTTTTTAAATGAGTGTTTATTATTGAACAATCGAGTAGTTTAATCGACAGCGAGTAAGCTGTTTGCTCAATGCCAGTGACACAACAAGCATCCTGCCTCACAACACAAAATACTTCAACAGATACTTTGCTCACTGTCTTGTGAGGCAGTATTCTCGATAAAAAAAAAACATGCACACACATTACACAAAAAAGCATGCTGAGTAAACTGCTCTTGCATACTCCGGTCGTAGCACAGCTACTACTAATATTATCATTGTATTTCTTAAATTTAATTTATTTAAACCATTTAAATTAACCATTCAAAATACACTTACATAATTGCCTTGAATAAGAAGGTTGGCTACCAACTTTTTGCCTGAGCTGACAATCCAATTGAGGACAGTCACATCTGACAGCAGCAGAGCCATTGCTTCCCTGAGGCAGTGCACTTTTGCTAAGAAGTCCTCTTCACTCTTGCATTTCAACATCTTGGTTCTGTAGGTACAAACACAATTAAAATATTAATGTTAAGATACTTGGTTCATAGAGCATAACATTTATTCAATAATTTGTGGATGTACTTCCTATTAGATATAAAAGAATTATCCTTTGCTGTATATTTCTTTACCTATGGTTGTCTCACTCCACCCAGGAGTACCTGGTAGGTTCAAACACAAAATGCGCTGATTACAGCTGCAACATTATGGAATTCTCCCCAAAGAGCTGAGTATGTGTTGCATATGTGCTTGATCTAATGACCGGGAGTAATAATGTGAAGCGCTTAGAGGCCTTGTTGACATGAAGCTCTATATAATTCTAACATATTATTATCATTTAGAAATTATTAATAATATATTCTGGTGCAAATATTTTAAGCCCAAGTCACTATTTTCTAAGATTATTCTATTTCTGAATACTGAAAATTTTGTATGGTTGTTTTATTCCAGTGAATATAAATAATAATTATTAATCTACCGTAATATTAATAATTGTAAATAAAAACGATATAAGTCCAGCTTACCTGTTCCGACGTACTTGTACTCCACCACTCCTAACAATTTTCAATGCATGTTCATAGAACTGATGGTGCCCTCGTATCCTACCGTTTTCTAGTGTCTCTAAATCTTCAAGCTATACATACAAATACAATTATAATATTATTAACAGTAATGCATCAATACTGTTTTTAGTACAGGCAGCTAGCCCAGTGGTACTAAGTGAGACTAAGTTCTTCATTACAGCCAATATTAAAATGGACACCTCAGCTTGAATATATTTTTGTATGAGGATGAATAAAGCCTAAATATTTAAATGAATGAATAGCACTGCCATTTTTGACTCACCTCAGTTGCTGAGACAAACGAATCACTTGACGAGCCTCCGTCGCTAGATCTCCTTCCTAGATGGAGTTCTCCTAGCTGTCTGGCAAGGTCATCGGAGTTTACTAAGGGTGACTGAGTGATGTTGAGGGCAGCCTCTTCGCATTGGTCTTGAATGCTGTAAGCCTTTACTAACAGTTCATCAAGCCTCTGTACAAGAGTGGCATCAATATCGCTCTACACAGAATCAAAACATTAAAATGATTATAATTATTTATATAATATACTTATAATATATCGACTAATACATTTTTGCATAATGTTAGTTTTCATAACCTGAAGATGCTCCAGCCCCGCCAAGCCAAGATATATAAAATAAAACAGTTACTTATATATTTCTGTGGTTGTACTTATCAATTTAAAATAGGAAAATTTTCAAGGTTAATTTGTAATACAATTAGACAAATGTAAAGACAAAAACATGCACTTAAGTGTGTTTATGTGCTGATGGAATGGAAACGTGACAAGAATTCATGTGTGTACTGTACCCGAGGAGGGTTTGGGGCACTATCGAGCGCATTTTCCCAATACTCTACTGCCAAGTCAAACGAATCCATTCCTGGAGAAAAGAAACATAAACAACATTTTTTACACAATACATATAGTGTAGATGAAAGCTGAGTGTATAACTTATAGAGTTGTACATAATTAGAGCATTCACTGCCTTTGCAGGTGACATGGCCAGCAGCTTGCTCTACCAATTAAAAATTGTTAAAATATGAGGAAGTGATAAAAGCTTAAAATGTATGTTTCATTATCCTTATTAGGTCTCCATTGGCATATTTTTTTTAACAATTTATTGAAAGTCAGCACTTGTGTGGCACACTAGCGAAAAAAACCCTAAAATGGGCATCATTTTTGCAAAAAAAAATATTATCGCACCAAGCTTGAAATGTCAGCACTATCATGTTTAGCTTAAATTCAAAAGAATCAAAATCTTGCTTAGCCTAGGAAGTTTTAATACTGAAATATGATTAGATTAGGATAGAGCATGCTGTTTGTCATGTCATGTTGGGAAAACAAGGACTGGGTAAAAACCTACATGTCTATGAACCAAAGACTACATTACGCAAATAAACTCTAGGATTGGATTGGATTTATTGGGTGTAAACACCAAGGATAGCCCATGAAAGTCTAGAAGAAGACTTATTTCCTGTGGGGTCCTTCTGGTGGTGATTGGACACTACACCAGGAGACAATCCCCTACTCTTTTCTGAAGAGTGTACTGCATTATTTAACATGCACATGGGCCATACATGCACACGGGACCAACGGCTCAAACGTCTCATCCGAAAGACAGTGCGCTATGTAACTTGTATTTCAGCCCTCAGCTGAAACTGAAGGAGAGGCAGCAATGGGAATTGAACCGGGGACCTAGAGATCTCCACGTTTCAGCACACACACAGTGGCTACCACCAGATTAGCCGACTGAGCTAAGCTCCTCTCTCCAACATTGTAAACATTGCACCAGGAAAAATAAGGAAATCAAACATTTACTTATAAACGAGACTCATTTTTGGTTTAGAGTTGCTCTTGTAACAACCAGCAACTGCTCGCTTGTTTAAAACATTAAGTATTGAGTAGCTTTATCACATAACATGTTTTATTTCTCAGTGTTTAAGACACCACCATCTAATCTAAAATTAGACACTATGTTTTGCGATACTGTATAATTATTTTTGGTGTATAAATTATTTGAAAATATATTTGTATAATACTGAAGTGAAATAATTTATATCATGTAAAACAAATTTGTCATGGATAATTTATATGATCATTGTGTCAGAAAAAAAGTATGGTTACAGTTGAAAGACCTTAATTTAGTGTTTCAATTTTCATTTCGATTACACAATTTTGTTATTTTACATAAAGTTAACGCTTCCTCCAGTCTTTGCTTTGTAGTCCCAAAGAATATGATGTAAAACTGGATGCCATGATAAACACTTAAAAAAATAATTTAACTCTAAACTGACTTAACAACAATGGTAAAAATAAAAATCATACCCATTTGAAAGAGCCTTTGGATAGTGCTGACCTCATTTGTGGGCGTTACCTCTCCATTGTGAAGACCATTCATCTGACTAGTGTCCACTTGATCGTTGCCCTCAAGTGCGCCCTCTGTTGATTGGCCAGCAACATTGACTGCTGGAATGGTTGAACTAATGCTTGAGCTAGCAAGGCTGGAAGTTCTAGAATGTGAAGATTGGTAGGACCGTGTTTTTCGGCCATACAATGACCTAGCTGGTGATTTTGGTGAGCCGATTATTGGGCTACGGATCTGCTTTCCATGATTCCGTCTTGTAAGCTCTGAAAATTCAGTAAAAAAATGGTTTTTTTTTTATTTGTGTAATAGTGTATAGCCTTTGTAATTTGTTTTAGTAAAGTTTGTGACAATTCAGAACCTTTAAACCTTCTGTGAGCCACCAATCAAAGCTCTGCAAAGGTATACATTATACCTTTTAAATATAACTTTAAAAGCTAAAAAACATAACAAACAATTCTTCCATTTAAACACACACTCCTGGCATTCTGGCCACCACTGACATAAATTGCGCCTCCAACCTTGTTTCTTTCAATGACAACGTTTGAAAAAAAATTTTTAATCTAATTCATTAGTTTCTGCCAGAAAATAATTTTTCCCCAACATAAAATGATTAACTCCTTACATTAGGTAGCATAATTATAATGTATCAGCCCTCTACTTCCTTTAGACTTACTCTTGAGTCTTCATATTTATCATTTCCTTCCTGGAATTAATCATCTTCCCCTTCCAAAGTTTGCAACAACTGAGGGGCTATGAAAACCCCTACTATTAACACTGATGTGAACTTAGCCTACCAAGGAGAAATGAATCACATATTTTCTATATGCTTATGTCCTTGGGCAAAACATTATATAATTGTATCTCTTCAGTGGGTATCTGGTAGTATACAAATGTTCCATATGTACTTGAAAGATATGTGTTACTACTAAAAACACTAATACTATTATGTTTTTCCCCAGGCGGATAAAAAATGTAAAGTATGAATTAATGCAACACAAAATATCACTACACACGCCTTGATGGCTCTCCTAGAAATATAAATGCAATTTAAAACAAAACTAATAATTAATATACTGTAATAATACGTTTTTGAGTGAATAAAGATACTTACGGCTATTGGACCTGAGGTCTTTTGGATGAGGTATGCGTCCATTACCTTTCTTGATCCTGGGCTTGCGTCGGCGGAAATAACTGGCTGCGATGATAAGTCCAGTGATGGCCGACAAAGCGGACAGCAATGCTATTTTGGTCTTAAATCCAATCACCACCATACTAAAATTCAAAGTTGACTGTAATTTAACCACAGGCACTGCTATAGATGTGGAAGTTTTAAAGTATAGGCCTTTATAAAATGCTATAGTAATTATAGATGCAGATGTACCAGACAGCTTTTAAAATAATAAATTTACAAGCTATTATTTTCTCAATTTTATAATGTCTTTATACTGAATAAAAAAAATGTCCAAGAATAAAAACACTAGAACTGAAACAGCAAATATATTTCTGTTGCGG
>NW_022741166.1:60131-72072 GCF_011630105.1 Anneissia japonica
TCCAAAAAAATATAAAAATTGTGCTCCCCAAGTGCCTCCCCCTCCCCCTCTAATAATACACTTTTTGTATAAATTATTAGTATTATGTTGTTATTATTATTGTTGTCATCATATCGTTATTATTAGTTATATCAGGCCTTTTTTAAATTGTTATAATTTTTTGTTATTAAATGCAGCTTTTTTAAAAATGTGGATGGTGGATGTAAATGAATAAAAAAAAGGCATCAATTCAAAACACTTTTTTTGGCATATTTCGGCTTTGTATTCAAATCTCTTTTTTAATATAATTATTTTGTAAATACACAGAAAATTGGGGCCAAGTTGACTTGGGGCCAGCCGAGTTGATATTTGAACCCCCACCCCATCTGCACCCCATATTACTCACATGCCACTGCTAATAATAAGTACCCTGTAAGAGAGGCTTACTTCTGGATTTGTGATGACCAAATGTAGGTGCTCTACAGGCTTATACAGCAGGCCTATATAATAATTAACATACGTTACAACTGGACTAGGCCTAGGCTAAGTAGGATTAATTAGGCCCCTATCTAAGTGCTGCAGCCAGACCTCATGCTAAATGCTGGTCTAGCAGCAGCATAAAAATTAGCCATATAGGCCTATATCCTAGGGAATGCAGGCCATAGCATAGGTCTAGAGCCTAGACTAAGCCATAGCCATAGGCCTAGGTCTATATTGAGATCCTAGGCCTAGCTAAGCCGGGCTACCAGGCCAAGGGCCTAGGCTAGCTAGCCTAGTCCTAGACAGTAGACTAGGCAGCCTAGGCCCTAGGCCTACCTAGGTCGTAGGCCTAGAGTACAAGTTTAGCCTTACCTACCTTGTTTCTTGATTTAAAGTAGAGGCTTTTGACCTAGATTTTATTACATGGTCCGAATCATCGTAACAAACGCGATTTTATGCGACTTGCTAACTGATTTTTTACGGTGTTGATGAAAACGCAGTTTTTCCGATATCTATATTTTTTGCGCACGACAAAACGCCACCAACGACAAAACGAAGTACAGGAGAAAGAGAGATGTGTGAATGATGATAATACTAATTTCATTAGGCCTACATTACAATTATTTATTAGACACAAAGGCCCAAGGACTTCTAAAGAAGCAATTGCCTCTATAACTCAGTGAGCCAAAAGTCCCAACATAACATCCAAAATATCAATAATATTTACAAATAAGATTCGGTTAAAATTTATTTAAAAAAAACAAGTTATAAAAAAAAATTATAACAAAAATATTAATGATGAATATTTAACTGGATACGGCTACAACAGCCAATTGGTTTTTTAACCGAGAACAGTAACACTTTGTCATTGATTATGATTATATTATGTAAGCCAGAAGTGATACAGTAGGTGATGATGAGAGTGTGATCATGACGGTGGCGGGTGGTGGTGGTGGTGGTGGTGATTACGGTGACGGGGTGGTGGTGCTAGATTGGTAGTGTAATGATGATGATACTGCTGATGATGATGTTGAGATGATAATATAACGATACATGACAACGTCGACGATAAGACGACCAACAAACGACGACAATGAATGATGACAATATAATGATGAATATATTAACTCGATATGCCTACAACAGCCAATTGTTTTTTAACCGAGAACAGTAACACTTTGTCTTTGATCATAATTATGATTATGTTATATAATATTATTCTTAATAATAATTAGGCCTATAAGAAAGTATAATACATACTCCAAGTATTGAAATACACGCCATCGTGTTGGGATTCAATATTTCGACATTAATTATGTCATTATCAGGAATGAAAAAATTATCCATATTAGCAATATAGGCCTATACTATCTACAACAACAAACTTTGTGCTAATTTATACTATCTACAACAACAAAAACTGTGGGTAATTGGCTATTTGAAAGTTTAAAATATAACGTGAGTGGATTTCCCGCACGATTTAAAATCGTAACGGTACTGGGGTTTGGTCTACAGAGGTCATTCCATTCATAGAAAAAGCCTTTCGATGGAGAAAGTGTACCTTTTTAGCAAGGTTTGCCTAGGTCGAAACTAACTCCGGCTATATAAAATTGATTAGAAGATTGAAAAAGTTATTCTTGTTAATGAATAGATAAGGATTACTACAATTTTTATTGATCTAATCTACGTAAATTTACTTTCAGAGTTTATATTTAATTAATTAAAATGGCTTAGATATTTATTTGAAAAATATATTATATGAAATAACGTAATCGTTAAAGTTTAATAATATTTGATAATATTTAAATAAAGCAATAAGATTGAAATATGTTAAATACAGACACAATGTATTGCCTAGTTCTAGAGTCCAGTTAAGATAGGTAAATATGTATCGAAATGATATACTTATATTTATATAAAAATTACGAGTAAATATGTATTTAGTATATTAAATTAAATCTAACGGGAAAAAAAACGGAAGAAGCATAGAAAGAAAGAAGAATAGAAAAGAAATTTGGAGCGGCTGAAATATCTACCGAAAATAAACAATAATAATCATTGTCATTATTGCATCACATTTTTGTGAAAATTTGTTGGCACTAATCGTCAGAGGTCAAGGTACCGGTCCAGCCTACATGTTTCATATAGGCCTATGCCTATTCGACATCGAACACTATTGAAAACTGATATTTTTTATATGTAATTATTGGAAGTTACTTGTGGAACGACAATGGTATTGTGATTTTGTGAAGATTATATGTTCCAATTTTTTCTATTTAACTTTTAATGTATATTTCTTATGTATTTTTTTATTTTTTTGTAAATGTATATTTTAATATCCCTACAGCGCCGGTGATCATTTTAAATGGATATTGTTTTGCGCTTTATTTAAAGTTATTATTATTTTTATTATTATTATTATTATTATTATTATTATTATTATTATTATTATTATTATTAACGACCGACTGAAGTAATAATAATGTTATTTTGTTAGGCGCACGTATCCGAGTGTACAATCATGTAGCAATTTTCCGCATTATTATGTGAATTAATTAATTTTAATTATTTATTTAATCTTAATGTATATTTATTTGTGTCAGACCAGACATGGATGGGAAAGATAGTCAAAATAAGATGCAAATACTCTTCGGGGTCACCATCCATCACCACAATCCCGGACCTCTGCCTAGGTGGCTCGAACAAAGGAACGGGAACACATTTGCCACAGTGACTCCACAAAGTCCACTCGCACCTTGAAACACCAAAATCGATGGTTCGCCGGGTCCATGTTCATAACTTTTCATCAGCATTCAACACATTTAGGCCTACTCTTCTTCCTCCGCAACGCCTCTCACTAGGTAACTTCCTCACTGCGCAAAAACAGCATGGATCGATGGTAAATTTCACATTTAACCCCAACATATACTGGGGAACCTCAAGGTTGTTCGCCTTTACTTTCTCACTCATCACTGTTGCCTCATTCAGTATGCCAACGATCACTATAACTGGTTTCATTAAGAATGACAATGACATTATTTAAAATTAGGAACATCTTAATCACTCTGATTCATGGTGTAATGATAACTATTTGAATTTTAACGTGGACGAAACTAAAGATAGGCCTATTATATTTGATTTTAGAAAAGAGAAACAAAAGATTACACGACTCAATTTTTGTATTTAATAACTTTAGTTGGTAGTCATCATATATGCCTATATTTTATATCAAGCCGTTTTAGTTTAGTAAAGTCTCAATTTGCAATGGTTATACTGGCAATACTATAGGCCTAGTCTTTCTCTTCAAATGTTCTGGTAAATGTAGTATTTCGTTATATTGTCGACAATAAATTGTCCTTGATCAACAACTGTTTAAGGGAGGGATGCATATTTAAAAGTACTACAAAGAAAACGATGGGCTTGATGGTAGGCCTAGTGACTAAAGAACACAAGCACAAAAATAACATTATATACCGTAGGCTATTTGGCCTGGTCACGACAGAATGCCTAACATTTGGATTTAGTTCTGCAGTTTGACTACACCCATCTATAATTGCGCTGATTTTGGAGACCACATAGTACGCTACTATTTTCATTTAGTCTTCCGTTTCGAAATACCCTCTAAAGTGTAATTATATTTATAGCGGGACTTATAATCGTCAGAAACCACTTTTCAGCCATGGTCTCCATTGGAGATAACTTTCAGCAGCGTGACCATTCACAATTTTTGATACCCAATGACTGGGTCGAAATTACCCAAGATTCGGCAAAAATTGCCCAAAATTACCCAAGCTTCCTGAAAATGCATTAAAATTTGAAAAATACTTGTTTTTCGAATGTATAGTTTCCCTTTTAGTTCAATTTATAAACCATTTTTATTGTAATTGTTTGTGTTAATTATTAAAATTAATATGTAATGCATTAATTAGGTAAGATCAATGGCAACGCAAATCACAAATAAACAATTCTGAACCCATGTTTATAGCAATTAACAATTTTATGTGCACTTCGTTGAGTTTTGCTTACCTGAATGGACTGAAATATACTTTGTTACTTCTTAATTCTTCCTCTATGACAAAAGTATTTAGTTTTCTTAGTAAAAATAAAATACCCAAGGATTTGAACGGAATACCAAAGAACCCAAGACCTAGAAAATACCCAAAATCTATACCCAAGCAGTCGTCACGCTGACTTTCAGTTCCCAAAGTGATGTCGAATTTATTTCAAAATTATAGCGCCACCAATTTTGAATAACAAAGCGCGATACCTAATTCCTACATGGCGGCCATCTTGCAATGAAAACGGAAGGAGGTAAATTACGCTGCAAGATCCTACATTTCTTTGTAGTTGCAAAACCATTTAATGGTAGTGCAAAGTGACCTTCAAAATCAGAAATCAACAGAGAACTTATTCAGCCAAGTAAAACATTTAAAGTTATTTGGATCGGACGAATTGTTTATTTTCCCCTCGGAAGTCTTCGCCAAATTTACGATCGACTGAAAATTTTGGTTGCCCTCAACAAGTAAATTGCCATGTATAAAGTAAGTCTTTCAATTTATTTCGTGATAAATACAACCTAGTCCTTCTCAAAGACCTGTAGAAGACTGCTCATTGACATAATGGTATTTGGAGGGTTGTTTTAGTTGGTAAAACGTTGGAATTTTCCTCTCCTCTGGAGTGAACGTCTTGACACGGCAGCCATATTGGCCGTCTACTTTATATAACGATAGTGGGCGCTGTACCAAAAATAAATTAGCCTACAAACTCCAGACCGTAAAATAGAAAGCGAAAGACCTTTTCAACTTTTTAATTAAAACTTTTTTCAAAGAAAGAGAAACAATATCGTCTATGATTTACTTTAAATTAATTAGTGGGATGTAGTTTTTGAATGTAAAAATATTAGTAATTATTTTTGAAATTGAGTTTAATTTTTTCAATTATATTAAAAAATTAAAATTATATCAATAAATAAAATAGTATTTTATAATAGGCCTACTAAGTTACAATATTTGGGAAAAAATTAAAGTGGTGGATGTCAAGATTAATATGCTGACTTGACATTGCTGTATTCAGATCTGTGATAGTAGGCCTAACAATTGTTTTTCATACTTTTGTGATAAATACTCTGATTGTTTATATCTAAAATGCACTTTATTTTACAGCTGTAACATTGCAAAAACAAAATGTCAGGATTTGAAGAAGTTGGTATAGCCGGTAGCGATGACCTTCGAGAAGCTTTAACAAACTGTACAAACCCAGTGGAAGCTATCCAGAGCTTCCAGGCGGAAAATGGAATCCTGCTGCCATCTCTACACTATGCCCTTCCTCTCCTAGATCTCCATGGAATTAACCGTTTAGAATTCCACCAATCTATTATGGAAGAACTTGGAGAGAAATTGATAAGCCGGCTACAGGAGCTTGCCAGTAGCGATGATAAGGATCGGTACAAGAAGATCGAAGACTTGTTAGCAAAGAGTTTCCCGTTAATCTCCATATCATCGGTGCAACCAGTTGTCATGGCTATGATGAAACATCTACCGGAAGTTCCGGAGAAGTACTTAAATACTCTTGTTGAGAAAAAAGACTTGTACGAAGCTGCGGCAACAGAAGTAAAAAGACAGATATGGCAAGAAAATTCATCATTGTTTGGAGACGAGGTTTCACCATTGTTGGCAGAGTACATATCTGGCAAAGAGAAGAGTTTATTTGGCTATGAGCCAGGCAATTCACAAATGTTTTTTGTCATTCCACCGAAGACACGGCGCCAAGGTCATGTAATACAGACACTAACGAGCATGGTCGGTAAAAATGTGAAACTATACGACAGAGTGCTTCAGTTTCTAAGGACGTTATTTCTAAGGACAAGGAACGTACACTACTGCACGTTACGGGCAGAGTTGCTGATGTCACTTCATGACCTAGAGGTTCACGAGATCACCTCACTTGACCCATGCCACAGGTTTACATGGTGCTTAGATGCATGCATAAGGGAGAAATTTGTAGATGAGAAACGAGCACTGGAGTTACAGATATTCCTGGATGGAATCAGAAGAGGACAGGAAACTGTTCTTGGGTAAGAAAAACTGAAAAATTTGCAGTTTTGGAACCAGTACCTGAATTATATTTTCTATATTAATCCAGTATTCTATTTCTATTCTCATTTCTACATTAAAGACCCTTTTATTTCTCTGGCCATTTTCTCTCAAATTTGTCTCTTTGTATGTTCCACCTCACTTCATTTTACCAAATATATAATTGCTTTCTGTCCTAAGAATGTAAACAAAAAGTTATGGACAACACGCAGTAGGCCCCTACACCTATTTTCTCTACAGTACCTCTTTCCTGTGAAATATCCTCCCCAGTCTATATTATATATCTGTATTTATTATATAAAATAAATGAAAGGTATTAAATTTCAAGATTTTTAAATTGAATTGTAAAATTATGATTAAGATTTAGGATTTTGTTTGATTATGAATTGATGGTGTAAACAGTTTGAAAGCTTTGTGGATGGTGAATGTGATAAACTCTTGTTTTTTCAGGGATCTGTCCATGATTCTTTGTGATCCATACGCTATACACACATTAGCCAACAGTACCATTCGCACTATGTTCTCCTCAATACAGAGTGAGACAATACCTAGAGTAAGATTTTAAAATTTATTTACATCTGCATCAACTTACAATGACAGCAACCAAATGATTGTCGCTTTTCAATAGCTTGTATCTGGGAGTATTGATATGGGTAGAAATTGAGGAGTAGGAAGTTGTAGGAAGGACATTTACCATAATGATTAGGATAAACCCAAATTTTTATTGAATGTTTTTATAAGGGCATTGTATCTTAAAGGTAGCGACAGTTTGGCGCAGCGGTTGAGGTTTGCATTTCAATCATAAGGTCGGGGTTTTGAGTCTCCGCTGTGCAGATTCGTTTGTGTCCTTGGGATAGGTACTTTAGCTACATTGCTTCAGTCCACCCAGCTGTATCAATGGGTACCAGCAAACTGCTGGGGACTAACCTGCAACAGATTAATGTCTCGTCCAGGGGGAGTACAATTCTCATCCACTTCACACTACGGAAACTGGGGATAAGCTCCAGCCCATTGAGCCCCTAATGGCTCGGAAAGGATTTAGTTGTATTTTAAAGTACTTTTTGGATTCATTGATATGCTTATCAAATTATGATACTTTTGGATGTAGGCATATGATTATTATATTAATGTTTAGTAACCATGCATGACTGGCGATCCCCACCCCCCCCCCCCCCCCGAGGGAAGAAAGGAATAATTGACATTGTGGAGTTGAATAGCTTGGTGGTTAAGATGCTTGCCTTCCAATCCCAGGGGCCTGTTCAATTCTCGTCAGTGTTGCAGGATTTTTTCCCACAACCACCAAAACTCTCCTCATATTGAGATTTATGCAGTGTGTATGTTTCTCTTATGAAAGGGATTGTCAAGTAGGACACTGATATATTCACTATTGACAATCCTTGGTACATGTGTTGTGTGCCTAAATAAATAAATTAAATAAATATGCAAGTATGTATTACTGTACTATACCAGGGCAATAGCTAAAGTTCTTGCCAAAATTATTACATTACACTGTAATATTGTATGCTGTGTGTTTTTTTTTTAAGGGGAGCCAAAACCTGCTGCTTCTGATGAGAATGTTAACACTAGGAGTGAAGGCATGGAACATGATTGACAGTCAGGTGTTTAAGGAACCTAAAGTGGTAAGTATGATGAGGTATCTGGGATCAAGGTGAAGGGTAGCTGAATCAAATCACCTGATAACCACCTGTCTGTCTGACATACCTTGAACCTGTGAATGTGTTGAGTAAGATTACCTGAATTTATAAAATAGGTAATAAAATTTACTCTTTTAGAATTTTACACACTCCTAGGATTTTTAGCCAGATTTAAGCCCTAATGTTCTTTTAAAATCTTCCTTAAGGCAGTACTTACACACCACAATCCATACTTAAATTAGGTCACAGCAACTATTAAAGTATTTTAAATTTCATTAAAAGCATATGACTAACAACATGCTTTTTTTGGCTGTTGTTCCATATGGATTACAGTAGGATATGCTTGCCCCATTGCCCACTCCCCCCCCCCCAACTGGCAGCAGCCAAACAAAAATGCATAAGTTTGAAATCATTCAGATAAGATGTAAAATGGCTAAAGATACAAAGTTTCCAGAGGGAGTAGGAACACCCTAAACCCTTCCCCTCAAACCATACTGTACTGTAGGTTCTGCACCATTCGGACCATAGTTTTATGACTGGCACTTGCGTCACCATGGGAAAAAAATGTTGGATCCATCATTTATTCTCAACATCTTGTTTTTGTTTTTCTTGCCAGGAGCAAGATCTCATTTTGAAATTTCTACCATGTTTGATGTCCCTTATTGTGGACGATCAAACAAGATCCTTCAATAAAAAACTTAACGAGACTGAAACAGACCCGAACCTCAAACTCCTCCCGGATGTCATCAAGAAGACTACAAAAAAGGACCGTGTAGCAGCAACCGTGTGTCTCTACTACGTACAGTATATCGCGAGACAAAAGAACCGAGACGCATTAATGCGTATTCTTCCATACCTGATTCTGTTTGACGGCGGTTGTGCCTATCAAGATACATTCCTTCATGCCTTTGTTGCTAAAATCATTCCAATGGTGGACGAGTTTGGTTCGGAAGATTTCAGCACAACTGTGTTTGATAAATTTCTGATGAAGAAAAAGAACCATGAGAATGTTAGCCGGCATGTGATGCGGTTGCTAACATACACGCACCACAAACTTCCACAGACAAAACTGGAAAAGATTATGAAAGACTTGGAACCACTTCCAAAGGTAGTAATATTATGACTTGCTCTTAAAATATAAGTACAGGTACTCATAAATATAACAAGTGTCTACTGGAACAGTATCTTTCTCTCAAAACATTTAAAAACATGTTTCCTTGTCATTGCTTTTTAAATGACTGAATAGTTCTCTTTCTCATAATAAGATATTTATAATATGATAGTACAATTATAATATTTTTGTATGCATTTCAATATTTCAGAGTGGACAGATTACCAAAGATATGTATGCAGCCTTGGAAGAGAAGATCAGTTCTTACAATCCAAGCCCAGTGGACCAGCCTGAACCACTTGACTCACCCCTGTTAAGTGTGCCAACACCCGCACCACTCTGACTCAGCTAGCCTCGAATAATGGACAACGTCACCTTTATGAATCTCTTCTGTACTGGAATAGGGTAGTTGTGTAGATCATCAGATATACACATTATTATTATTATTTTATTATTATTATTATTAATTATTATTATTATTGTTATTATTATTCTTATTATTATTATGTTACTAAAACTTTCGGGGGAAATTAACAAAAGATATTCCGCAAGTCCGACTTAGCTAAAGCCCTGTCCAGACTATAAAATTTTATTTGATAAAAATACATGACATGTCTAAATATGGTCATGATGACATCACATTATGACCATATATAGGCACATGATGACTTTATATGGGCAGGCAACAGTTTTTTGTCAAAGAAAATTTGATACTGTGGACAAAGCTGAAGTTTGATCAAATATTTTTGACAAACGTATAGTAGACAAAGTATCTGTTTTGTTGAACCAGTTAGTTGCTTTAGCAGTAACTGCTTTCAGTCACATTCTTCAGGCTGATGAACCCTTGGTTGAATGGGGTCATTCATGCTACGGTTAGTAAGCGTAGAATAGATGTTTAAATATCGAAACAATTGACTTTAAATAGAGTTATTTCAGAAAACTGGGAATACACTCCTTTCCTCCTCCCCGTTTTCAGGGGTGGATCCACAGATGTCCGAAAGAGGAGCCGAGAGTGGGGCCAATCGAGATGATACTACCTTAGGTGGTCCAAGGGCATGCCCTGCGAAAATTTAGTTTTCTAGACACCCGAAATAACCTCTGAGGTGTTTTGGGTGATAAATTTTTTTTTTTTCCTTTTTTTTTATTCTCCAAAATGGGGTGGGGGGTTCCAAGGCCGGCCCGGCCCCACTCTAAATCCGCCCCTGGTTTTATACTAAATGTTCTATTGAAGTTTTTTTTTCTGTCCATGACAATCATTCATCTAACCATGGATCCTATTGGGCTTATATTGCATTCCATGTTGTAAATTATTTCTGTGAATCCAGAAGTCTGTTGGTTTTGCATGCCTGTGTAGTGTACATATGTTAGGTGAGACTTTTATACACCTTGTTTCTCGAAACCTGTTGCCCGCTGACAATGATGATTCTAGTAAAAATCCGCCACCATAAAATGATCGAAAGTTCACTGGAAAAAAAAAAAAATTTTTATCACACCCATAGATTTTCAAACAAGTGCGCCCTCTTACTATTCTACTTTCTCACATTTTTTTTTATATGTCAATAGGATTTTACTTTTATTTTTTTCTTTACCTGCAGGGTTTTTACAGTACCATTTTCCTAATGTGAAATCAACATTTATTTTTCTACCTTTCTCAGAAAATCTTACATTAAAGGTATAATAAACTACTATCGTCCCTCTAGCAATGAATATTTTTAGACCTTTCCAATACAGGCTATACAAATGTGTGTATATGATGGCCATCCTCATAAAAAAAACAATTTGACTTAATTCTCCTGTTTAAAATAAAACCTAGACATTAAACAAGTATTTTTAATGGCCTTAACTGTTTGAGTGCAGAAAACATTTGTTCTGGCATATATTCAAAAGGTTGTTTACAATTTTTAATCATGGTACTGTATTAATAATAGCCTACCTTTATATGTGTAGATTAATAGAATAAGTAGTTCCATGCTGTATATATTGTTTTATATTTAAACTAAAGGTGCGATGTTACACTTGTAACAATTTATGTAAAAAAGTAAACCAATCTGTGTATGTGTATTTTTAACTTTTTTTTTAAGTTTTTCATTTTATAATCCTATTTTTATCTCTCTCATTTGGTTTTAATTGAGTTTTTTCCTCTGTTTTTTATCCATTTAGCCTAAATTATATTGGATAGTGCAGTGCATATTGCCAACACCCTAAATTTGTTTCACATCAGTTTGTCATTGAATCAAACACCTATGGGACAGATACACAACTCTCCCTGAATGAGTATTCCATAACCTAGGAATCAGCACATTGCCATTTGAACCTATTGTGTATTCATTTATTTTAAAAACCTCTAATGTTATGAGCAGTTTGACACAGTGGTTGTGCTTTTGCTTCTCAATCATATGTGCTTGATCCAATGTCTCTACAATATGCACTCTATAAGTCAACAATTATTGTTATTATTATATTATTATTACTAATAAACAATATTAATGATGGCGATGATAATAAACGCTGGTATCTTAATAGTTACATATTATTATTATTATTATTATTATTATTATTATTATTATTATTTTATTATTATTATTATTGTTATTATTATATTATTATTTATTATAAACTATATT
>NW_022741166.1:72289-89415 GCF_011630105.1 Anneissia japonica
TCTTTGGTATAATAGCGTATGAATGGCGCCCTCTTGCTAAATTGGAAACTTTTGAACCTTGACCGACGCTTCTATTTGTTACGCGTAAATCGCGGAGAACGCTATCTTGTGTTTATAAGATCTTTGATGTCCAACTACAAGTATAAAAGACGGGGTTATGTTGTCTGTTCTGATTCAGTTTAAAATTTTTGCAGCATTAATTTCAAATATAGTTCATGGGAGGATCCAAAACCATTTGATTCTGGAACAGGGGATAAAATAAATAGCTTTGAAGGACATTATAAAATAATTAATGTTTTATAGTAGTCAATAAAAAGTTTAAGCAACTATAAAATTGAATATTCAATTAAATCATACAAGAAAAGTAAGTTATTTTTTTAAAAGACTTTATAAAGAGGGATAGAAAATTTCATTTCTAAGGTGAAAAATGTCTGTGGCAACCTTTCATAAAAATGATCACTTAATTGAAAGGCATGGGAGTGACAATGAGAAGCAATGACCAAACAAGATTCAAGAAATTGTATTGGTCCATATAAAAATACAGAAAATGTTATTGCTTGGCAGAAGACAAAAACATTATTTAAAAAGGAAAGAAAGTACCATGTCAGTACAGTAATTCACAAAAAGATCAGTAAATAATAAAAACATACAAATGACAATGAAAATACGTTATAAAGGAAAACTCTAAAAAATGTTGAAAGTAACAAAAAAGAAAGCATTTAGGGGTTCACAATTATGAACATTTTCACAAATGGACAAACAGTACTATTTTTCAGTATCCCTCTCTCCCCTCTGAAAGTGTACAAAAAAAAGGTTGATTTGTTGATTTTGCAAACCATTCTCCATTGTTTTGTGAAGTGAACTAAAGCAATGTACTTGGTTGCTTAATAATTAATATTATATCCATGGTTACATTATAATTTACCATTATTTTACATATTGCATGTTAATTTGAATCAACATTTTTTTGCATATGTACAAATTTGTCTACCCCCTCTCACCTAGCGTACTTGTCTGTACACTTGTGAAGATATTGGTAATGTTGAACGACCCCTTAAATGTATTTAAAAGGTAAAACATTATTAAAGTTAAAACTAATAAAAATACTTCAGATGCCAAGATGCAAATGAGTGTTTTAATGAAGCTGGAAGATTTGTTAACTGGTGTGAAGATATGAACTTAATTTTTAATATTACCAAAACCAAAGATATGATAATTAACTCTCGTAAAACTGCAACAGAAAAAAATGCTACAATAAGTTCATAGTTAACTTGACATAACTGATTAATGACCATCAAGGTATGTGCCATAAAAAAAACTGCTCCTCTTTACTTTTTATACAAGAGGTGAGTTGCAGATAATGCCATTCCATTCATATGTTGATTAATCCCTGGGGACTGAAGCAAACAAAATATTGATAATACTTTTGATCAATCAAATGGTGCTACGACAAAGACAGGTTCATTAAAGTCCCACCATGGATATATTATATGGTCCCATCAACAGAACAACCATTATCATCATAAACACATTATTGTGAAGATGACACACTTAATGCAAAACAGCATACCCTATGAATGATAAATAACAAAAACAGCATCTGTTTCACTCACTAGCTAACGTTCCACAACTGCAATTATTCTATACAAAATGCATTAAACACATTTTGTCTGACTAGGTTCTCTATGTGTCTGGGTGTTACAAAGTAATATCAAATTTTGTGCCGAAGGATACATGTAAGATTAGCCGGCGTAAGGATTAAGTTTCCACTATAACTGCACCCGCATCGCCACATTAGAAAACTACTCAGCTCGACGGCTTATATGTAGGATTCTCATTGGCTTTCTGAACATGCAAAATAACAGTGGGAAAGTGATCATCTGAAACGAGTTATAATTATCTATGAGATATGTATGTGTATTGGTTTGAGACATTCCCAGTTGGTGCATTACAAAGCAACACTTGATACGAGACTGAACATTATGGTTACAGTAATGGCCTCACTAACATTAAAGTTACTGTCTGTGTTAAAATCTTTAAAAGAATTGAAAAATTTTCATAGGTGAAGTACATAATGGAGTACTTACTCAGGATGTTTTGCTTTCTATTAGATGATTTTTTTTTTATTAACTCTGTCTTATAATATATTTATATAGTATTTACAAATAAATTTTCATCCACACAATATCAAAGCTAATTTTGATTTTAATATAGAATTATTACTATAAAAATGTTTAATTATTCACCATCAAATGGGGCTTTGAAAAGAATGCCAACAGTATCATTGATGCATCTGTTAATTGGTGGGGACGGGGGTGGATTCTTATCAATTTTTTCATTGAAAACTAATAACCAAATTTAATATAGTGTACAATGTAAGCAACTAAAATATTTTAATGTTATTGTTTGAATTTATTAGCACCACACTGACAATTACGCCTACAGTTTACAGTAGCGTAATTAAAGATGTAGGCCTACTATCAGTCAAAAAGTTAGGAAAATACCTAAAAAATTCAAATACAATTTTGAATAGCTTATTCGAAATTATCAAATATATTATTAGCTTCCAACAAGAAACAGATCGAAAAAAGTTTGCTACAAAAATCTGTAAGTTGATTACCAGCCAAAGTAAGGATCCATGCAAAAGAATACAGGAAATATGTTATTTAATTGTCCAAACATTTTAAGTTATAACTTACAGTAATTGAATACACAAATTAAGCAAATCAAATATGGAATTAACATTTTCAATTTTTTTACCTCGTGGCTGATAGTACATTGTTTTATTATTAACTGTTACAGTACAGTATGTTCATATGAAAATTTTACTTAGTGAATTTTTATAATTATTTACAGTAACTAGGAGCTGGTAAATTTCAAGTGAAACATGTTTTACACATTGATGAGTAAATTAAAATGTATTATAACTACTATTACTTTTATCATCATTTTCATCATTGAACCATCATTAATATTTTATCTTATACATGTCTCACTGTCAATACAGATTTGGATATTGACTTATGGAAATCTCAACTGTTTATCATCGAATAAAATCTCAGCTGTGTTTATCGTTGTATGGAAGCTCAATTGTGCTTATCGTCTTGAACGTATGGTATTAGTTTTGTTTTATCTGATTATGTTTTGTCTTTCTCGCTCAACTGTGAATTGCCCGCTAATTACAGGGGAAAAAAAACATATAAAGCTCTCAGGAAGCCGAGAGTAGAAGTTGATGGTTTTTAGTCGTGAGAGAGGATCTCGGCAGCCTCAGGTATTGAAGCATGGCTTAGAGACCATGACCACATTCAAGATATATAATGTCTGCAGTAAACCATTAAAAAATTCAATTGAAACATTGGATTGGTCATGAAAAGATCAAAATCAACTTCTTCAACTTAACTATAAAATTCTTTAAGTATGTGCTATGTATCATTATAGTAGCATTAATATTTATTCATCCTTTAATTTGTGGAATTTGTTTGCATTTTTAATTTTGAAAGCTACAGTATGATAATTTAATAATAATATAAATATAAATTACCAAGCAATATATCATGTATTCTGAGGTTGTTTTCTAAATATCTTTCCAACCCTTTAGTCATTCGATTTGATAAATATTATATTGATATTTTATACTATGAATAGATTTTACTGTGGATTTTATGTTGTTTTGTGAATAAAGAGAATTAAATTGAATCTCCTCAAATATGATAATATTGATAAATCTCTCCAATTTCAATTTAAACACCAATGGTGGGCTCCTGGACAACAAACAAATTGTTATGCCATTAGCTATCCTCTGTGCAAATGATTAATTGATTGATTGATTGATGGACTTCACATCCAATCTGTAGGTTTGGTTCAAAATCCATAAGACAAACATGGGATTACAATGTTTTCTGAATAAATTCACCTTAAGTCCAACTATAAACATAAAACCTGACGGCAAATATCCAGACTGTCTGATGAGAGATTTAACTGGACAAAACATTGCCAACGGGGTACGATAACATCTACGCGAGAAAAATCCTTCATACGAAATGACACCTCTGAGAGAACAGCATTCATCATGCAGTATAGAGTTTAGAGTACATAATAAATTCCAGGCAGGCATTATAACAGAAGGTTTGAGAGTGATTTTAATCATATAACTGGATTTAGCCACCTGGGCTGTTTTCATAATCAAAACCACTCTGAGCTTACTTGATTACTCGGCTGTATATGATACTCCTCGTAAACATTGGACATGTAATATAGTAATTTGTTTAAGTCTATAAACTGGAACCAACTTTAAAAGCAATAGAAGGTTGGTTGACATGACTCAATTATGGAAGATCATATTCTGAATAATGAACATACAATCAATCCTCAAAATGACGAGATGTTAAGTTGGCCTGCTGTAAAGTTTTAAACGTGTGCTGACCAAGGGAATTTCTGTGCACTGCATATTGGAGAAAGCTGTTAGACGGGCAACAAACAATCCACTGATGCTGTCACTGGTGATAGAGTAGCATGGCACAATGTACTGCTCAATGGCTGCGCACTTGTGTAGCGCATAATATATAAAAATAGAGTTAAGGAAACAAAACTTTAAATTCAAAATATTTCTACTTTATTTTTCTAAAGAAATGTACAAACATACAAATACAACAAGCTCTTTCACATCGTCATAGTACTACCATCTACACATGATTCAAATAGTCACATGCAATCTTTTTAATATAAGTTTTAATAAATAGTCATGTAACTCAACTTCTAAAAACAAGCAGGCTTCATTAATATATCATCAGGCCAAGCTGTCTAAAATGACTCACAATTTATGACTTCAATCAAATATGCCCTAATACTAAAAAAATGCGTAACGATACCGTACAATAATTTACATAAAGTGTCTCAGAGCAAATACTTTCCAAACAGTTGAATTTTTATCCAGGTTGTAAAGCATCCTTAAAATCAAACCACGACTTTAATTAGGTGTTGATAAATGACGTTCCTCTATCAAAATTTAGAGCAACGTTGGTAAGAAATGCAAAATAGATCTGGGTCATAGCACTAGGGATCTTCACAAGGCTGTTAGCGCAAGCTTTCACCAGTCAAATATGCGTCACTCAACCATTAGATAAAAGTAAATGGGAAACTTTAATCTTTCAGATTAAACATAAAATGTTTTTGTTTATCTAATATATGAATTGCTTATATAATTTAATAAAGTTATCTTTTATTTGAATGAAAAAAATTTGTCCCACTAACTCAATCTACATAATATAAAATTACTTTTGCATGGACCCATTAAACATTAGTAATCAAATAGAATTTTCTTACTAAAATGTCATTATTAAATAAGTAAAAATATTATCTTTCTCATTGGAACACCTTATTTGATTTTTTTATGTGATCATTTCAATGTGTTACTGTCGAGACTAATTTTATTTGACAAAAAAACTGTTGTATGCTTATTTAATTATATAGTCATGATGTTCTTATATATGGTCATGATGTGATGTCATCATGACCATATTTAGGCATGTCACATGTTATGTCATATGAAATTTGATAGTCTGTGCAGGGCTTTATCATTTTTTTTCCCAGGTTTTAAACACAGCAGTATATCTACAACATTGGCTTAAAGAAGCATATTACCACATTGTATCATGTAACATGGCGTAATGCATAATAAATAATGCATATCAATAAAGTTGAGAAATGGTTTAAGATTATATCTACGTGGCATATCAGACTTCAGAACACAGTGTCCAGAAGTATCATGTTTTTAATATTCTTATCTTCTATCTAATCTTGTTAATCAATCAGTTGTATAAATGTATATTGCAGAGAGCTAGTTTCCACCAGTTAGTGTTGTAGACTAATGCTAATGTACAGAATGCTAATGTACAGAATCGAAAACACAAAAACGGAGAGAAGCAGCACCACCAAGGGTGGGGTGTGGTGGGGAGGCATGTGATGGTTAAGGAGGGATATTTCCCCCATAGGACAAGCATTGTCTGATGCTTCTTACTTTTCAGAATAAAAATAATGTGCTGGAACAACAAAGTTATTGTGAGCAGCTACTAATGTCTGTATAATACAGTAAAACCAATTTATATGAGTTTTAATGCACTCACAAATGAGAAAAAAAACATACCACAGAATCTAAATACTGTATCAACAAAGATACAATTAAATATCAATTTTTTTCTACAAACTTCTATATACAAATATCAATTACGAATGCTTTCTTCTCATTCTAGTTACAAACAATTCATATACACACTCAGCAGATGCGTTTCGACAGCCAGTGATAAATGTTTCACGCTCGGTAATTCACTGAGTGTAAGAAAACATTGTCAGTTTGGCCAGCAACTACTTAAAGAGAAGTCCTTTTAGCTTAAGTAGAATAGCATTCTCTGTCTCAAATCCTCTGTGATTTCTCACACAAATGCTTGCCTCTTTTTAAGTACAAGCTAAGTACTTCAATATAGAATTTATCAATTAAGTTTAGACAGATAAAAAGACAGGGAAAAAAAATACACAACAGTTTAAATTATCTGAATAGAAAATACACAACAAAACCAACATCAGTGGCATTTTTAATGGGTTTTCAAGGGGAAAGGATAGACGGGACGAGGAAAGGACAGAGGGGAGAGGGATGTGTCAAGGATTTACTTGATTTTAGAGATTGTTTAGATTTTAATCCATGTACCTAAACATTTTACAACAGCATGGGAGGGATGTGGAAATGAAGAACTTCCCTAACCCCCAGAAAAACCTTTTCTACACCTTTGAAACACAACTAAACCTCACACATAATAGCATTTAAATATCATCAGTGCACATTTGGATACACACACTTTTAACAAACTTTGACAAACGATTAAAGACAACTTGCACACAGCTTCTATGAATCTGAATGTATACAACAACAAACATTCATTAGACATTAAAAACCAACCTTCAAACATGCTATTAATCACATGTTTGATGGGCTTAAAACATCACAACATGACAAACTTGAAAAGACAGATGGATTCTACAAACACATTAGTCCCTGCTCTAATGTTCTTAATATCAAGTAGCTAATGATTCTCTCAAATGTAAACACAATGCCATAAGCGCATCCATAAGACATAAACAACAATGATAGAAAACAGTATATACAGTAGTTTATACCTATATATATTTTTCTTACATAGAGCTAAATGTTACCAACTCTATCCTAATACCGCTAGTAAAGTTTAACAATAAAGAGCGTACAACTCATTAAACGTTTATTTATAATACGGTCATAATACTGCATTGTGGTATGTTTTGTATTTGTTGGTTTTAAATACTTTGGTTTTTTTTTATTAATTAAAATAGTTTGTCAAGAGTTGAAACATAATGTATGTAAGTAATAGGACTATCATTAATTGGATTTAATTAATAAATAATGTGTAATATTTATACTATTCAAATAAATATGCCTTTATGAAAATCAGAATTCCATAGAAGTTCATCGAAAAATGTTGTATAACCTAAGTCTCTCTGATTCTATGGGAGTGGAGTTGTTTTTAGTAAAAAAAAATCTGGGTACCTCACAGGATTTGAACCCAGGACCCTGTGATAAAAGGCAAGTATCTTAACCACTAAGTTACAGCTCTACAGATTATGTTATTATTGTACATTTAAATCATTTAAATTTATTTTGATTTTAAATATAAACCATCATAAACATATCAATCCCACATCCTAACCAATGATTAATAATTAATTATTCAAAGGATCTAACTTATAAAATTTACTATATTTAATGTTTTAAATAAGAACTTCAATATTTATTATGTTCAGTATATGAAATACATTATTAAATTCAAAATATAGTTTACCTATAGGCATAGATTTGTAGGTCATTTCGTATGTTGTCCCAGAAAATAAAAGAAAACTCTTGATTTATATGTGCCCAGCCAGAGGGAAGCATTTGTCAATATCCAAGTGTATTAAGATGCCATTGATATAGGTTACAGACAAGCTTTAAATCCAATGCAAGACCTACATGATCAGAATAAAAAGCTTTTAATCTAGAAAATCAAACAACAGATATCACAATTAATTATGAAAATGAATGAAAGTATTGAAAGTAGTCATTTTAAATCCACAAAATCTTTACAAGAAATTATCACAATTGTATAAATTAGAGATTTAAGAAATCATAAAAGAAACAGGGCAACTAAAAGCTGGATTAGAAAAAATATGTTCTCATTGAAAATCTGTTAATAAATTAAAAGATTTTGAAATTAATTGTAGATTTATCATATTTGAGATGAAATCAAAGGGGGCATTCAATCCAGCAGTGCAAGCTTGCACAATAACAATAAACAAATGAGGATAATAACATGGTGTGAGTCAATTTTATAGGGCATATTGTAAGGACTCTTAATGAAATATTTAGAAATGATCTGTTTTAGTGCAATTAGCATTAAAATGAAAGCTTAAAACATCAAAATAATACTTGTACCCAAATGAAATCCAGGATAAAATGGCGATTTGTCATCTAAAGTAGTGAATCAACATGAATGAAAACTACTTAGTAATTGCTGCTTTATTAGTTTTCTTTATAGATGGCGATTTAAAAGTCCCACAATTGATATACGATTGCAAATTGCAAGTTATGATTATTTGTTATTCAGCTTTGATTGCATTGCATCAATCGACTCCACATAGCATACTAAAGATACATTCATGAATATTGGCAAATTTATGAATATTGATTTAAAAGCTTATCTGCTGTCAATAAAATTTATCAATAGCAAGTATGTAGAATGGCATTACTGAGCAATGCATGACAGAGAAAAGCAAACATGTTAATTTGGTTCATCTGGCAAAATACTTAAAAGTTGCTTGTAGCTGGGTTCCAGAGAATAAATGATGCAAGAAATTCCATATTTATTATTTATCTTGCTGGAACAAACTGTTCCAACCTTTATGTCAAAATGTTTATTCAAGACAGCTACGGTTAATGACCAACACCAGTAGTGGATCCAGGGATTCAAACTAGAGGGGGTGGGGGCCGGGGGAATCTTTACAGATGGAGGGTCCAGACGACCTCAGCTCCACCATTATTCTTTATGGATTTGCATTCAGTTTCATTAGCTTAGATAGATGAGTAACAGAAAGCAGACTATGGATGAATCAGGATGAATTGTAAGCTTTAAATAAACTAGTTGAAGATAATTTTTTATTAAAAGAAAAATCAGTTTTTTACTTTCATATTTCCATAAAATAAACAATTTGATTTAATAAGTGATTCATTGAATCAATTAATGAATCACTTATTTATTAATAATTTGAATATTCCATAAAGTTTTCATTTCAAATGCATTGTATCTACATATTATACTGTTCTCATACCATTTTTCTAGATATTTCTGAATGAATTTCTGTTGCTTAAAATCATTCTTTAATGTAGTTTAAATTCCTTCGTATTTCTCTCAGCAGTTTTCTGTTTGCTATATTGATATTTTATCTAAGTGTCACAGAAGCAGACGAGTTTCTAAATTGCGATTTCCGCAACATGAATAATCTATGACGGTTGCTTAAAACAGACACTATGCGATAACGCAAGAGTACCAAAATAACAAGTGAAGGCAAAGCAATTCAGTATCGAGGGATGACAAATGAATATTGCCTTTGAACATGTATTCTATACATTTCAATAAATTCTCAAATGAATTTTATGAACTTCAGTAGGTGTCTGTGGATAGCCAATTACGTTGTACCATGCGTGACTTTGAAATTGAAACACTTGTATTATTGTCATTGGTATGTGAGTCAACAAACACATATCATGGTTTTGAAGAGAGATAGATCAGTTACTATATCAATTTTTTTTCTAGTCTCCTCGTAAGTTAAAGCTTTTCTGTCTGTGGTTAGATATGAACATTTTTTTTAATGTCAGAAACTTAAGTGAAATTATGTTTATTACTTACGGTACATAAAAAATCAAATAATTTATCACCTTTCCATAAGTCAGTTCATAGTTTGAGCTGCACATGCACGTATCTTTATACTGGGGCATGCACAGTTCAAACTACTCAATTTTTGATGGTTTACAAAAACCTTAAACTGATTACCAGCCAATTTAAGGGTCTATGTAAAGCACATGCTCTAATTTTCATTTGAAAGGTAACATTCAAAATCTTCTCTTTTCTAGCAAGTAATCACACTTTTATCAGAGTGAACATTTAAACTAAATTTACTATCAAATCAAAATACCATAGATGCCCAACCTACAAATATTTTAAAAAGTCTATTTAAATTTAGCCACTAGGCCTTATTGTTAGACTTCCAAGTAGAGTATGGTGGTTATTATTAACTAAATATTAAATTTTGTATCATGTTGTTGCTTTCCTTCTTGCAATGTACATCAATCCAAAATTTAATTTTGAATTTAGCAAGTTCTGAAATTTTGTTTAATGGTGATAAACATTTCAGACAAAGCAGATTCTGCCATCTGGTGTACACAGTGACTAGGTTGTCATGCTAATGTTTATAACACTGTTTATATAAACCATATATACTGTATATATATATATATATATATATATATATATATATATATATATATAAACCTTCTGCATTTCATCGACTACATCCTTGAAACTGAGTGTTAGATAAATCTGCATCATAAATTGTAAGCATTAAGAATGTGCTACGATTGCTTGCGCTTACTAGAAAGATTCAAAAAGATTTATTGACAGATTTCACTTCTAATCAGATTTTTTTCTCTCGAAGCTGCGTCCGCAATTTACGAGGTTGACTTAATCACAGCGGAGGACTTTAGTTTAATCAAACAAGTATGACTCCGTAATTCTGACTCAGAAATCAATAAAAATGGAATCTGAATCCTGCCTCATTCCCTCAAAATAACTTGCACATAGGGTTTTTTTTTTTTCTTAGTTTCATTTCATAGGAATGTAGTGTTGGTTGGCAATTCCCTCTGAGTGCGCCCTCGTGCTTCAAAGAGCTCTCGTATCAACGCTGATTTTTCCTGGTTAAGTTTAGTTATCATTTCACTTTTCTGCGACACCTCCTATAAAAAAAAAGATTATATTTTAGTGACAAAAGAAAAAAAAAAACCAGTCAAATAAGATCTGCAAATCAGTACAAAGTAAATTATTCTCTGTCATATTAACATAGATGTTTTCATATGAAATACTACTGGATAATAAATCATTTCAACACTATTTCTACCGGTACTTGAAAAAAAAAAAAATATTCTCCATGATTGAGTGAAAGAGAAAAAAAAATGCTCAAAAGTCTATGATGTAGGTCTCTGTATACATCATGCATTCACACAAAGAGTCAAAACCTGTAATCAGGTCTCCAGGAGAAATTTAATACGAAAAGAACAGGCGACACAAACAAGATGGAACTCCTAGACATGACCTTAGGCTTACATCAATAATTTGTCAGATGTATTTTTTTGTACAATTACATTGCAGAAAAAAAAAAACTCACTGAATGACATGTAAACATAAATGAATAGAGAAACTGTTAAGTTTTTGGTTTTCTGTTCTCTCATATTTTAACCGCTTTTTCTCCTTGTATAATTTTCCTCCCATTTTTCCCTTTTTTCCAAGCACTCCTTCAAATTGGCACATTGACAAACTTTGTATAATGCACCTTATAAGTCAAGTTTGGATTGAATTGGACATATTTTATTTAAGTAAGTAAATAATATTATTAAGTAAATTAGTAATGTTACACTGGCAAGTTGCTAATTGTCTTGTCCGACTGAAATCGTGAATTGTTTTGATGTCAAGTGTTGATAACAGTTGTACATTAGTTAGCTTGTTGATAAATGGAGCAACTCACTAAATTTATCCCCAAGAGGATACAGCATAGATCATATTTTATATACTTCCATTTTTTTTTATATTTCCGACACATCCAACAGTAAGTAAACTTACGGGATGGACCGATGCTTTATAAACCAAATGTCTTATTGGGCCCTAGGAAGTGGTGATTTAATCGTGAGAAAAATTCTTGCTGTGACAGGAACTGAACCTAGAACCATGGCATTAGAAGGCAAGCATCTTAACCACTAAGTTATTCAACTCCACTCACAATACAATCCAGTCAAGTCATTTTTTTGTCTTCTTTGAGAATATCCATATAGTTCAGGAAAATATACGATGCAACCTAAATTGGCATGAACCCAGTTCTGTAAGTACTCTTTTTAATTAAAATAACCTACGTTTGTAAGTAGCCTGTTCTGCTGCCTAAGTTGGTTAACTGTACCACTGGCAGGTGATGTCACCTTGAGATCTACAGCTAGGTTCATGTGATCTGGAAAACCCTGCAGGACAGTTAAAAAAAAAAAAACATTTTCAAACATAAATATCTTCCTACAGAAATCTGTTCTCTTCCCTCCTTTGTTCACAAACATTAAATAACTTTTCATAAACTCTTTAAGGACCAACATATATCATTGAAAGTTGATATGAATAATTTTATTTTTTCAAAGTTACAACTGGATTTTTAATGATTTTCACATTTTGCTATAGGCAGGACAGTACCTTTAAATATAAATTCTACTCACAATAGTAAAGTGGAAAAAAAACTAGTACAGCAGAATTCTTTAATTAAGAAGTGAGAAGACAATGAAGAGGAGACAAAGATGATGTCTATAATGTTGCGCATAATTTTAGTTATTAATTTTGAGAAACCTTTCCCATTGTTTGGATTAATGATGATGTTCAGTAATTAAATTCCACAGTACAGTAGGCCTATATATCACTCAGGCTGATTTTTTTTTTGGTTGAAATTCTTGTCATGATATTCGCTTTAATGTTTACGCATTGCCACAGCGTTTATGTTTCCCACAAGTCTCATTACGGGACGGCTCCAAAACGATATCATGCAAAGAAAAACTACTTAGCAATAGATAAGAGTAATGAGTACCATTTCTGAGCTCTGTACAAGCGTGGTTAGTTGCAAGTTGATATCCTGGATTCTGGCACGTTTGTAGGCGGCTTTCTCTTGCCTGGCTGGGTTGATAGTGTCCGATCTGTCTAGGATCATTCGGTTGTTCATCTGCCGGGAGATTAGATTAAGCTCCTTCTGGTACCAGTCTTTGGTTCGCTCTATGACCTCTAACCCTTGAAGGAGAATGTCTCGTTCTTGTTCTATTGCTTTCATCCTCTTTAACTGTTGGTAAAACATACAAAATTGTAATCATTAACATAATTGTAGACAATATAATGTTAATCTAAACTTTTTCTTGTTTATGTTACCATATCTATTGAATTGTTTGAAGTATCATTTCTATCCTTATTGAGGTGAAATAAATGAAAACAAAATTAAATGATAAAAATGGTTACTAGGAATAATTTCATTAAATTGAAAATCAATCAGGGTAAGTGTTCCTGAAACTATCTCAGTGTGAACTTATTAATTTGATCTTTTTTTTAGTTATTTATCACTATTCAAAATTGTGTTCTTAGTTAATTCTACCAGGGTGAGTGATACCAGATCTGTCTCTCACTGGTAGTCATTAACTTATTTGATCCTTGTTATTCATCATTATTCAACGCTGTGTTCTTACTTAATTCTACCCAGCTGAATGTTACCATGGAGGCATGATGTTAACAGATCGCATTCATATAGTCACTAACTTTTGGATACGTTTATTTCATCATTATTCAACAATGGTGTTCTTAGTTAAATCTACCACAGAATGAGTGTTGCCAACGTTCTGCCTCTTTCTGGATGGCGGCATGTTCTGTTTTGATGAAGCTAAGAACAATGTCTACTTCCCATTTTAACCAGCCGTTTCACATTTACCATTGACCCTGATACTAGTTAGGGGGTCAACCATAGCATCTAAAAGTCTAGTACAAAATATAGACGTAACTTCCACATGCTTCGTACTGAACATATCAGACAATAATTAAAACAACCTTACCAAGAGAAAACACATGAAAAAAATGCAAATTGTTGTACAGTATACGGTATTCATATTCTTTGGGGAAATAAGAATCGATAAAATCCTCCAAATTCCAAATGCTTTTTTTTTTTGTACAGGTAATTTTAGTTGCCATTTTGTTACTGCCTGGGGCAGTCCCGATTGTGTAATTGCACTATAAATAGAATGCAGTTGCTTTAAATTGCCAATAATATGGTAGAGTAAATTCTAACACCAATGTATCAAAATTGGTTTTGCTAGGGAGCACATTTTGCTAACAATAGAATACGATATAAAAATTCTAACAGACGCAATGTGCAATATTATTGTTTTTATATTCTCATTGAAACATTTATCTTTTGAAATGCTTCCTTTTTAAAAACTAGTTTCAACATTTTATTATCCATGGTGAGTTGTTGAATATCAACCAACTAAAACTGATACGAAGTATGAGACTTCAATTATTGTAATATGGTATGGTCTAAATTACAATACAGAATCTTTTTAGCATTCTCCACGAAACCCATATCTTTTGAAATAAAATTTCTTTTAAAAACTAGTTTTAACATTTTCAATCTATCTCAAACATGATCTGTATTGTTGAATACCAACCAACAAAACTGTTACAAAGTACGAGACTTGAGGCAATGTTGCCATAGCAACCACTTATCAACAGACATTGGTTACATCAGTGTGCGTAAGAAACACCAGTCATGTTGGATCTATTTCATTCACGAAGGAAACATTAGAGAGTATCGAAGTACAAGACTTTGATGTAGTATGAAAACATAAACCAATGGCCGAGGCTCAACTAGAAACAATGTAACCGCCAAGAGCTCTTTGCATCAAAATATTTCCGGGCTTCAAAATACATAATCAAGCAGAACAAATTTAACAAGCTGTTACTGGGTGACTAATATAGATTTTATTTTGATAACCTTAAACATGTTATACTTTTAAATTGCAATGCATACTGGGGGTGGCAAATATAGTAGATGATAAAACCTTCCGAAATCTGATGGAAAAACAACCATGAATGGTTCTATTGTTAAATATGTAGTTATTATTATTATTATTATAGTATTATGTTTATGAATGAAAAATTTTGTAGCTACACAAGCTTTAGGAAGAAAATATGGAGGGGAGTCAGAATAAAATGAATATGAATAAATTAAAAAGCAAGAGTGATAATTATATTTCAGGGAGTAATCATATCATTTATATTTTATTATTTATTTATTTATTACATTATTTTTAAGAAGGTAACTCTTACAGCACAAAGGTGACTAGAAGAGGCCCTCTGTGTACAGTACAATAATATAATACAAAACAAAATGGTACATGAAACAAAAAAAAAATAAATAAATAAATAAGATACCAGGCATCAGAGAGCAATGGAATTAGAAGAGGATTATTGATTAAGTATGAGGTAGGATTTTAGTTGTAATTTAAAGGATGAGAGAGTAGACCCATTAAAAAATGAGGAGTTCAGGAGAGAAGTGGCTCGATAATGAAATGACTTTTTGTTATTTAATTTTAAAACACTCAACTAGAAGATTAAGATATTTAAATACTACGGTCTGGAGATATATTTTGGTAGACAATTCTAATACCTCCTTGAATCTGTTTACTACCTGCTTGGTAGAACTTATAAATACAATGTTTGTACAGGTTGTTTACCTCCACACTAATGCTTAATCAATGCAAGTGGGTTTATCCAGTCTTGCGGTTCTTGCAAAAATCACAATTGCCCAGAGGATAATAGAGCTGTAAACAAATGATAATGTACAAATACAAAAACAGGTTGTTTTGGAGTTGTGAAGAATGTACCCAGTGCAAAAGTACAGTGGGGCCATGGCGGTAATGATGACTCATTATTAAAGGGAAAATTGTCCCCAGAATACAATAGTATTTAAGTACTACTGTACATAGTATGACTCACCATTAAAAGGATATTTGTTCCCTAAGAACGCAAAATGCTATATTGCACAGTAGGTGCCTAAATACTTTGCACCTAGCACATATAATGCTAATTTGGTACTTGGATAAATTTATATTGCTACTGTATCATCATTAAGGAGGCAGTTGTACGTACTGTATTAGAATATTATGCTATTGCTACATACTGTACAATGTCAACATTTAAACAATTGAATAATGGGTAGTTGTATCTGAAGAACATACAATGAATTACATTAAAGGGACAGTTGTGCAATACAAGAACACAGGAATACACAATATGTACACAATAAAGAGACATTCTCACAAGAACATGTCATAGTCGCAACAATCTAAAATATATGAGATATAATATAGGTAGGGGATTGTCTCTCGGTGTACTGCCCAATCACCACCAGAAGGACCCCACTGGAAATAAGTCTTCTTCTAGACTTTCGTGGGCTATCCTTGGTGTTTACACTGAATAAATCCAATCCAATCTAATCTTATCTACAGTACCTACAATGCATGTAAACAAAAGTAAACATACAGAGAGCTTTAGACATTAATGTTTCAAAGCTTCAAACATCGATGCAAAAAAACCAAAATAAACTATGATGTCATCTTGAGAAATAGTGTACCACTTATGAATGAAAAATACCATTTAAGTATTAGAAATTCCTATTGACACATTGGAATGCAAATCCTAATAAAAATTATGAATACAGTATTTTTCATAGAGGGGTAAGTTAATAGCTTAATTGTTCACTATGACATGTGTGACGACTTGCAGAAAAAATGCTGAAACCAAGATTGATACTACATATACTAGTAAAAATATTTCTTAAATAGGTCATCTCACCCAACAAAACATTATAAAATAGCATTAAATTTCTAAAATTTGAAAGCAGAATATTGCATAAATAAAAACAAATCAATCAAAAATTCTGTCTGTAAGTTAAATTTGTAAGACACATAAGGTGACCATGGACTGCACATAAATTCACACAATTCTGCTGTATTATTATTCTTAGTAAACTGGGGCTAGGTCATATCATTTTTAAAATTTTCCTGTACTTGATTACATGTTCTTCCAAGCTTAAAGCATAAATGGTAAAGGCTTCTCATACAAAATAATGTTCCCTACTATAATTACACTGTACCTCTTATTTAAGTACCCATGTCTATATACATCCTGTCTCTTATACACATCTTAAAAATTCTAACAGACGCAATGAGAATATAA
>NW_022741166.1:89884-92211 GCF_011630105.1 Anneissia japonica
TCAAAAATTCATGCCATCCCCTGCTTTATACGCTGTCTCTTATACACATCTAGATGTGTATAAGAGACAGATACTACATATACTAGTAAAAATATTTCTTAAATAGGTCATCTCACCCAACAAAACATTATAGAATAGCATTAAATTTCTAAAATTTGAAAGCAGAATGTTGCATAAATAAAAACAAATCAATCAAAAATTCTGTCTGTAAGTTAAATTTGTAAGACACATAAGGTGACCATGGACTGCACATAAATTCACACAATTCTGCTGCATTATTATTCTTAGTAAACTGGGGCTAGGTCATATCATTTTTAAAATTTTCCTGTACTTGATTACATGTTCTTCCTAGCTTAAAGCATAAATGGTAAAGGCTTCTCATACAAAATAATGTTCCCCTATTATAATTACACTGTACCTCTTGGTTAAGTACACATGTCTATATACATCATCTTCATTTTTAGGTATTTATTCAGTTCCCCTTACTTAATTACATGTGTTCATATGTATCCCTTCTTCATGTTGAGGTATATTTATTCAATCTTTAATATTCTTGAAATGCATACAATAGCAACAAGGCTAAATTGCATATGAATGTACAAAAGCATCCTGTGGCTAGTCTTCAAATTCATCTGCTTGATTTGTAATACCTATTTCTCAAAGCAACCTACAGTTGTCACTACCACTATCAAGTATGCCAAAAAGTAAGATATTTTGAGTTTCCATTTTTTTTTTTGGGGGGGGGGGGATGGGGGCCTACAAGCGCGATGATGTCCTATGAAAAAAGTCGGGCGTCGCTCAAAGTCCATTGAAAGTGGTCCAGGGGCCGAATACATTACAATTAAGGGATTTCAAAGGCTTTATTTAATCAATTTTAGAGTCTGTTAATATGTAGAAAACACATAATTTTTTTTTCTCCCCAACAAATTGTGGTTTTTCTCCCTGATGGAGGAAAACCTCCCAGACTGGAGGGGGAAGGGAGGCTACAGGCCCTGGGCCCCCTCCCTTCACCCAGTACCACCACCACTGCTTGTTCAATTTAGGTGAATGACCCCGAATTCTTAGTACTAGTGCATTATTCTTTATGACAATAGGAGAAACAAAGCTTCATCAGCATCTGGCCTACTTATACCTTATTAGCAATTTATAATCCTACATGGGTCTTTTATGAAGCCCAAGTTTTAAGTACGTTCTCTATTGTGTGAGCAATTGAGTACTTTGTCAACAAAGTGAACTAACACACACTCCAGATTATCATTTTGTTTGATTAGTATATTATATATTTTTATTAGAATAATTAAGCTAATAACAGCGGGTGAATTTAAGTACAGGTGCAATTGGTGGTTAAGTTTAGGTCAGAAAAAAAAGCCTGCTAGAAAGTTTACAAATTAGTTGACCTTACAAAAGCGCCTGTGGTTTGGATTTTTGTTTTCAGGGCAACTACCTCTTGGTCAATATGTTTCATTAGAATGAGGTAATGCAGATATTTTTATCACTCCATATAACCACAGAGAGTTAAAAAAAAATAAAATAAAAATTATTGAAATATTTAACATTTTTTACTTTAAAAATACAGATGTGTCGAATTAATGAAACTTAATAATAACTGAATTGCTTAATTTTAACCAAAAAAAATTTGTATCTTTTTTATCACTACTTACTAGTGTTCTTTCACAACATAACTATGTGATTTACATTTATTTATTGTTAATTATGGAATAACTTGAGAAAAAAACATGTCTAGAAGGGAAAATCCTAGGAAATATACCACCTTGGTCTCACAGCTCAGTAAGCAGTAGAGCATCCAATCAGTATTTGGGTGTTCTTGGGTCCAAATCTACATGGGGACAATGTGTTTTTCTCTTTTTAGATGGACTTTCTTGGATGTGTAAACATAAATTAACTCATGGCCAAACAAGCACAAATGTTGATAACATTTCAATTAAACTCATGGTCAAATTAGCTTGGTTAAAACTACCTCCATGGTTAAACAAAACATCTGCACTACAGATGTAAACAAAACTGTGAGTCATATTAGTCAATAATAATAAATGAAACCATGAAACCATGAAACGGGTAGCACCTTCTTTTGACTAACGATTTGATTTTTTAAACACAGATATATACAGTAGTACACCATAGACCCTGATACCACAGAGTACCGCTTGATGGCAATTTTGTTGCAGCCCGCAAAAAAAATGAAAACCATACTTGATGCCACCCGATGCCAAATGTCTCTAAAAAATAACACAAAAACAGAGCATAAAGCAGTATAGAAAACAGAAGTGCGTTAAATAAGTTGCTTCAGAGCCATCCCCTGCTTTATA
>NW_022741166.1:92216-102989 GCF_011630105.1 Anneissia japonica
GCTTTATACGTGTGTATATTAATATAGCCTTGTTCCAACGGTGTATGCTACACTGGTGACATCGTAGTTATCGAACAAGCACTTGTTATGAGGTTGACACCAACCACATGAACGGGATCACCTGATAGAAAACATGCGCTTCAACCCGCAAGCTAACACCGACAAATGACCGGATTGGCAAGGCTCTCATCTGAGGGAAGGTCAGGCCACCCCACTGATTAAATGGCTTACCACATGTTTATTGCAATAACATCTGTAGTTTGACCACGGTCTTATTTTTGCGAAATTCTAGGCCTAGTTGGTTAATAATATTAACCAAGGTATCTTTCCTTTTTGAGCTGTTTTTTACTTTATAATTGTCAAAGGGAATCCAAATAAAACATTACAGAATTAGTTTGTACTACTACCGTTCGTTGCGAACTTCATATAAATATTCGTGTCACACCATGGTAGTACGTTCGCTGTGTATAAAGATACAGCTGAACAAGATACGGCAAATGCCAGTCCAGTGAGATACATGATTCTGAGATTAAAGCTAATACGGAAGCCTTTGGCCACTGGAATTTACGCTTTCTAGCAAAAATAAAATGTGGTAGGTAGCTCGGTAAAGCTGCCGAAAATCTTGTAATATTCATAGGTAGGCTTTGGCTAGGTGAAAAAAACAGAGAGTCTGTTATTGCGCTTTTACGAAATGCTCTACCAAGTGGAGATGAAACAATTAAATTGTTGAACATATAAAATGCCTTTTATTTATCGATAGTTGGGATGGCCTACCAGGAGTCATTCATAAGCCCTTGGCATAGCATTTGACCTAGCGTATGCCTAATTTAATTCCTGTTTTGTCGTCTTTGTTTTAATGAAACACCATCATGAGATCAAAAGAAATCACTTTAATATTCAAACTATCATGTAACTCTAAGGTAGATATACAATAAAATTTGGTGCAACTTGACTGGATTTCTCATTAACTTGCATCGGATACGTCGGAACATAGCTTATATAATGTAAGGTCTACACACACAATTTGATGGCAAGCAATCTGAGATCACTGACACTAGTGATCTTTCAACTGTCAGTGATGTATTGTTTAAGACTGGAAGACCAGTAGTCATTGTCACAAACTAAATAAACATCATAATGACAAAAGAACACTATATTAGCACACTGCTCACAGTGGAAATTCTAATTTCTAAGCAAGCAATTCAACAGCAACTCCTTGGAGTCCTTAACAATTATTCATAACTTATAAAGCGGAACAGTGCTTAGAATTTAATTTTGAGCTACAGGGGGTACTCAGTTTTAATGGGTATTATATTCCCCCTCTCACTATGCTTTGTATTAGAATCTTAAGCTTAAACTTAGACTGAGCTTAACACCAAATATACTTTTGTTTGAAGAGCATTGATTAATTTATTTATATGGGTAATGTGTGTGAACTAGATCAAGTAAAGGAGTATGTACTGTTGACCGAGGATTACAAACTGTAAATCTGATATAATACATGCTTATCCAATTTGGGCTTCAAGAATCAAGGAGGTCATCAACTAAGATTTTACCATGGTTCACCTCACTAAATTCATTATTCTTTTCAATAAAAAAAACCAAACAAGGGTTAACTTAATGATGCGTTTATCCTACATCAATGTTCTGTAAACTGTAGGTCATGTGCTAAATGTAGGAATACTCACATTTAACATTATTTTATTTAAGGACTTTTCCACTTTTTGCAAAAAAGTATTGTAGGCTTTGGGTTGAGAAGTTGATTTTAGCATACATCCTTGATATATTTAGTTGTAATTAGAAAAATTAGTCACATTTTAGAAGGATTGAACCAAGGACCTCGGTATATTATATTTTCTTGTTCCCACCATCCCTCCCCAAAAAACCATCTCAATGTGTTAAAGCCTGTTTGACATTACTAGCAAGGATAATGATAAAAATAAAAAACTAAAAAGCAATTGTTCATATAGAAAATAAAAAAAATTAAAAGGAATGTTCACACTAGCACAATTCAATAATCATGGGAAAGCGATAAAATCATAGTAGTAAAACAATTTTATCATTTTCCCATGATTATGACATCATTTCACTTGTGAAAATATTTTTTATCGTATACACGATAAATCGTTATCGAATCGTGCTAGTGTGAAAACTCTTATTTCTTTTATTTTCTTTTAAGAACAATTGCCTTTTACTTTAGCATTTTATCATTATCGTTTGTTGCAAGTATAAACAGGCTTTTAAACTATAACACAATATTATAATCCATCATGTGTACTGATACTGAAATATAAAATTTAATAATAATAGTACAGAAATATAAAATCAATTTTCAATTAAATTTTTAATATAAATATGTCCTATGTTACAAATTACATGTATAAAATTTGATTTTTGCAACCTGGGAGGTCACTTTTAAGCAATCCTGAATAAGTTTTCAGATGCTGTTTGTGTTTGTTTGTGCTTCAAGGACAAAATAAATGATATTTGTTATGATATACATGATATGGTATGATATTATGATACATGATATGACATAAAATATATATGATATATGACATGATGGACTGGTTTTTCTATCATATCTACATCTTTATTAATCTTAGAATCTTCTTTATAAAAACTAACAAATTCAAAAATAATAGTCTGCAGGAATGTTTTGTAATCTAATAGTCAGATTGCAGTCTGAATGACACATTCTGAAATCAAACAATTTTTTTTAATTCCATAGCATGATTGATTTGTAAATGCGTTGTAATAAATATATTCAATTAAATTTGACATCCATCTCTTGATCATTTTTCGTTTTATTCAAATCCAATTTCAAAAATGGCCAATTAAATTATTCTTTTATAGTTCTCTTGGGACAAATGTGGCATTCATAATGCATTCCCATATCAACAATAAGCAGTTAAAACATTTGTATAGTATACATTTTTGTTCAAAAAACCACACACTTTACGATGTGGCAAATCTAAGAGGGAGGGTGTAACGCACACCCCCAAAGATATTTGTGCCCCCGAAAAATGTGTTAAGAAAAAGAATACCTATCCATTTCATATTACCTCTTGTTCCTAAGTCCAAAGATCTTACTATTTTCCTATCTAGTCAGCTTGAAGTTCGAGAGAGGCATCTGTTTGCAGTTTAGTGATCTAATAAGCTCTTTCATTAAGCACCGCTTTATGGGCAAGTCAAGTGGAAGAGCACTATGGCAGGGCCTCAACATCAGTGCTGGTTTGAACCGCTCCTCGCCCAGGATTCAGTTGGTAGAACCAAGTCTTATTGGATAAATACTAATAATGGGACCAGTGTACATATCTAGCCTAACTTGACGAAACCGAATCATGTCCTACACCCTTCCATATATGACAGTCAATGTTATTGAATAGTTTCACATAATTTTTATTAATGTTATTCATACATACTGTATATCGACTAATTCACTAAGATTGTTTTAATCATAGATTAGTAGGCCTACTACAATACAGAGTACCTATATGAGAATAATTTTTATTAAAATAAAATTTATTATCAATAGCTACTGTAGGTCATTTGTGTATTTAGCATTCAAAGCTGGCTAATGTGTGACAGGTGCAACACTGTACCTATGGTATGGGAAGCTGTCACCAAAGTACTCCCCCTGCTTAAATCTTCCCTAGAGTACATTCCTATCTCTTATTCACACTAACATTCCAAATCTATCAATTCAGCAATCCTACAGTGTATTATACTTATTGGAAAATTTCATTTTAAACTCCTGCGCCATATCAGTTAACAATGGAAGAGGCTCAGGCTATACAATTAAAAATTATTCATGTGTGTGTGCTGACTTTTTAAATGCATGGCTGACCAATCTTATATAGCTATTTATAAAACATCTTTCACCTACTGTTAGTGTTAACTTTTTATTCAGCCTTAAAATTTTGTATGTTTATTATAATGTTATCAAGTAGGACCTATTATTTATTGTTCAGTATTACTATCATTTTTTATCAATAATATTTATATTTGACAGTTTCTATGCTTTGCAATGCCTGTTGAGAAGAATTTCTGTTTATCCATTCAAAAAAATTATATTTGTACAGTATCTTCTTGTATGTATTACAGTAGGACAGATAATGTCAAATTCTGAAAAACAAAAACCATTTTCCCACAAAGTTGAAATCAGAGCTATCAAATTTATTAAAATATTGACATAAGACAGGAGATGGAAGTGGATAGACAATGAGATGGTTCAGTCTTTATGGGAGGGGTCCTCCAGTGGACTAACACAACCTCACCTTTGTCATGTCAGATTACTATTAGCACTCTTTATTCTAGTGAAAATAAATGCAATATTTTAATATTACACAAGGCCAAACAGTTATATTATTTTTATTATCATTGTATCCTTAATTTTTACTGTTTTTAAATAAAATTGTAATTTATTTTAAAGGAGGATGATAAACTAATAATTTTTTTTGATAGGGCCTTAGATATGAATGTCAACTCTTCATTTTTTTTCTTTAGTTTACACTTACAACTGAAGGAGAGAAACACAAAACATCCAGTTTATATTTACAGCACCTTATGTGAAATTTAACACCAATATCTGCTGCAATACAATTACCTACATAATACTTGGCCTTGATAGGCCACCTTTCCATTGCTCTGGGGGATCTTTCTTTCTAGCATAAATTGCCCAAGGGAAATTGTCTGGCACTTCCAAGCCAGGTGAGAAGATGCAGGAAGTGGTTATGCCAATACAAAGATCATTGACAGCCGTTCAATTAACAATTTATTGCTTACTTGATTTCAAGAACAGTATCAATTACGAATTAAAGAGAAAGGCAATCAAGGAGATCGGATGGTAATCAATAAGCGGTCATTATAAAAGATATTTTGTCAAGTCAAAGGATTGAAGACAAAGTGCAAACAATCTGAAAATTGTGAGAAAAAAAAATGGCATTGTTGAATATTTTTACTGATTATATCATAAAGATTAATATCGTATTATAGTCTATATAACAATGACATATAGGAACAGGCAACACCAAAATGTATTACTAATATGCAACACAATAGATCTTTTGCACTACGCAGTGCAGTTCTTTAAGTTGAGAGATAATGAACCATTGTGTACAGACAAGATGATCTCTGACTGAAGAATAATTAGTTTTATTTTACATGGAAGATAAAAATATAGAGTTGTACTGTTCCTTTTAATCATGTACAACTAGTACTGTATAAGTGTGGTAATATATTTTTTAAATAATTATAAATATGAGTTATTTTGACAATTGTACAGTAGTTTAAGTACAGATGTGTATATTTCTAATGAAGTTACTATCATTAAATATTATAGAAAGAGGCAGGCATGAAATTTCTAGCGCTTAGTAATAGAAATCTGATCAACCCATTAGTGGGCGAAATCTTGTGAAATCAGAAAGGTTTTATTCTACAAAGCTACTCTTGACTCCTTTTGTACTTGAGCTGTAGAACACATTTTAATTCTTTATTGATTTTGCCATCAATAAAATGGTTTCATTTAAGGTTTTACCCCAGGCAACCAAGGTTAGACTATACTATGGGTATGTTCAAACACACGGCGCGAGTCTGGCGTAAGCCTGGCGTAGTGTACGCCTTTGTGTGTGAACTAGGCAGTGGCGTTACTGACGCCACTCACAATGCCACCTCTGTGGCGTTAACGCTACCTGCAGACCCCAGATTAGTTAACGCCACGGAACTAACGCCAGTGATGCTTGAATGATTTGACCTCATTTTAAGAGATTGACCAATCACGATTGCAATAGATTAGTTACTTTGATCTCTTTCCTGTGCTCTCTGTAAATGAAATGGTAAAGGGGTTCTTTTTCTATTGCATTTTACTTAGTTTACAATGTATATCATTTGTTGATTGTGTTTTGTAATATATTTTAACCTATTTAGACTGTCTGTCTATTAAAACCTGCAACACCAACAATTGTTCCACAATGCTAGCTGAAAAATCAGAAGTAAAATTGTTCATTGAAAATACAATAATCATATAAGTTCACTTCGAACAATTCACAGATTTGAAAGTGTTAATGATGCACTGTAAATATTTTACTACAGTTTAAGAACCCGTACATTATTTAAAACTGAAAACTATTACCCCATGGGCCTATATTACTACTAGTTTAACGCCACCGTTAATATAGCGAACACCGTTTGTGTGAACACTTTAGTCGGTGGATTAGATTACGACGGCGTAAGCATCGCCAGTCTTACATCGTATGTGTGAACATACCCTATCTTAAATAACACAAGGCCATAGTTTGGGCACTGCAATTTTTCCACCAACTTCACAGCCAGCATTGAAACTATCTGTCTGAACACAAAGTAGACTTGCCATTTGCAGCAGCCTGCCCAATATGACATCGGCCAATATTATACTGTAGATTTGTACCACATAAACAGTAACAAAAAAAATTAATGATTGTCTGATTATTTTGCTTGTTAATCTTTACTTAAACAATAAAATAAACTAATAAAATATACTATATTGTAAATTCTCTGCTTAGTTAAGCTTATTTACAAACCTGAAATCTGACTGCTCTATGTGACATTTTATTAGCTTGATCTAATTAATACACTAGAAACTCTTGAAACTGAAAGACTAAATTAATTAAGGTGGAAGACTACTGTAGTTAACAAATAGATTTCAAATAAAGACTATCACCACTAATCAAATTATATTATTTCTTTGTAATACCATCATTGCAGTATGTGAGAGTCAATGACAAAGCTGCTACGACAGAGATGGATACAACGGTGGAAATGTTTAATAAACAAGACATCTTAGCTAATGGGTAATGGACAGATGATGTCATTGCAAATTAAGTTCAGGTAATCGGGTGTTTATAAATTAACAAGGCTGCTTTTAACTAGAATAGAAGAGAAACAGCCAAGTCTTGTGGAATCATTTCACAAGACAAAACACTATACACGCAAGATGCTGTCCATATTGTATACAAAACAAAAAGACAGTAACTCCGAAGAGACAGAGACATTTTGAGATTCAACATTTTGATCTATTTGATCATTTTCAAGAATACAGTATACAGGTGGGAAAAGTGTGGCCCTGCACAGACAAGATGCGGCCTGACGGCAATTTTGTTGCGGCCTGTATATAAAGTATATTTTTACGGACCACCAACCAAATTTGGCAAGAAAACTCCATTTTACAGCCCAACACCAAACATCTGAGCATAAAAGTGCTGAGCATAAACATGGTATAAAAGCAGTGTATATGAAGGTTTCTGCAACTGTAATGAACAAGTTGAGTTTTCATATGTCTGCTTGCAGCCCTCAGTGCTGAATAAAATATAGTTTTGGCCTTCTGACCCATTTTATGCCCACCCCTGCTATACTGTACAAATGAGACTTGGCAAAGTTGAGCTGTTTTTAATCATGATTTTAAAAAAATCCTGTTTCTATGATAAGTTGAACCTGAAATGTAACACTTGGTCCAGAACACAAATAACCAATAAGCTATTAGGTATACAGTACAATACAACTTCATCTGTTCATACCTCCATGATCTGTTTTGGTGGAGAAGATGTTGATAGGGATTATGATGCTGATAAAGATGATGCTGATAATGATGATGATGATGGTGATGATGATTATGATTATGATGATGTTGAAAATGATGGTGATGATAAAAACAAAGATGATGGTAATAGTGAACGATGAGGATGATGATGAGGATGATGATTTGATAATGACGATGAAGTTAAGTAATGGTGACTGATAATACTGTAATAAGAAATCTTAATGTTTCTACTTGAACCATGTCCAACAAATCATGTTAATGTTCAGGCAAACTTACCATGTTATAATCAATGCCACTGGATAATGTATGTCTTCGGGGATCTTCACGCCTTCCAGACTTTGGCCTTATCATTATCCCTTGCCCGCTACCTCCATGCAACTTCTCTTTTCCTATTAAATAAAATATAAAAAACACTATTCAAGAACGGGAAAACAATACTGTACACATACACAAATAAAATTTATATTCCAGAGATTGTTTTGTCATTGGCTATCAGAAAAAAATTATTTCAAAATGTGAATTACGTTACTTATTGCTGTTCAGATGTAAAAGAATTTTTATTACCGTAAACTGTTAATGAGATACAGATTTTGAATATTTAAAATGTAGATAATAATTGATACCCATAAATGTAATTGCACTAGCTAAAACAAATGGGAGGGTGGGGGAAAATATTTTTTCTATTGTAAAGAATGCTAGTATTCAAAGGATACAAATATCCTTAAGTATGTGATACAATATACAGAATTTTCTCCAAAAATGAAAGAAATAATTATATATGCGGTACTGTATTGCCATTAATGCTAGAGAATTAACAGTGAAGTCATCAACAAGGAATGCCAAATTGACCAGTAATTATCATTACTAATGGCCTCCTGATAACAACCCTAATGATTTATCAGACATTTACTATTAGATAGGTCAGACTGAAGCATGTTAAAGTGTTTATACTAGGGAGGTAAAACATAGTGGATGATTTAACGAGTGATTAATAATAATTTATAAATTCACTGAGTCATTTGTCATCAGGTGCACATTAGTACTTTTTCTTTCTTTTTCTAAGGCAAAGATAACCAAACCATACTTTATAAGGTGCATAGAGACTGTGTACAGTACAGTTTGCCCTTAAACTCCAAAAAGTCACCCTTGGGACCTAAAAATTTTTGTTGTGACATGAGTCTCCATTTTAGTTTTAGGTTTAGCTTTTGTGTTGAAGGATTGAAGAACGATTGAAAATATTGGTAACAAGATGAAGGAAAACTTCAAATAAAACTGCAGACTTATAAAGCTCAATCTAAAAAAAATACTATAAACGAGACTCATAACATAAAGTCCTGTACAAAAAAAATATTTTTACATAAATGTTCTTTTAATTTTAATGTACTTAAATATAATTTACTTTTACCATTTTGACATTTCTTTAAACCCACTGTATAAGGACCTGGATTTCAATTTTTTTAAATTACAGATATGGTACTTGCTGACCATGCATCAAGTCCAGAGTATTATATTTTTAAAGAATAATGTATTGACTGATGAATTGTTTATAAAGCATTCAGTACTGTTAGTTATATCACATTATTGCAGCTCATTCACACCTAGATGAAATGGTCCCAGCATTTTCTACAGCTGCACTGCACACATGGTTCACACCTAAAACCTACACACGTTACACACAAATATGCAGCTGCCATAATGCACATTATGTCACACTGTATTGTACAGTACAGTATGTGTGTATGTAGTACCGTAAAATTTAGCACTCAAAATCACATGCTAAATTCATTTCTTGGGTTTTAGACAGCACCTTATTCATGTAAAAAGTTTGGAACAGGCCCTTGGGGACCACAGCAGTTGCAAACCACCCTGGTACACTTTTTTTTACAACACTGAGGCTGAAAATGCTTAAAAATTAAGAACAAAATAAGTACAAATTCAAGCTGAGAAAAAAATTTCAAAATGAGCTTTTTTATAAAAAAAGAAAGAAAACCAACAAAACTTCTCAGTACCTTATTTGCAATAGGCATGGCTATGTGACACCCTCTACAGTTTAATACAGTGCAGTATCATAACATGTAATGTATAGCTGTACAATAATAATTTTCTAGTTTGAAAAGTGTTTAAAAATATTAAGAACACAAGACAATTTTGAGCTTGAAATTTGCTAAAAAAAAAAATTAGAGCACTAAGCCTGGGCAATTTTACTGGTTCATATAAAAAAAAGTGTAGTATCGAGGAGAACCTCCTGCTTGTTTCTGAAGAGACTGTGCCTTCATTAACATGCACATGGGCCGTGTTCTGTTGTGTTGTGCAAAGACCGCTTTGCGATGATCTGTACGCCAGCCTCCCTATTCTTACACACTTACTTACTGTAATTCAATAGACCTTACAATCCGAAGGATTCTGTATGCAGCTTTTTACACAATCAATTTTAGCTGGTCTGCATTTTACTTTATCAGAAGAGTTTAATCCAAGAGTTATTCAGTCTAGGGGTTGTTTTATTCATCTTAACTTTTCTGATTGATTGAATTACATGTGAAGTGCTTTGTATAAACTTACAAATATATTCAGAAAAACTACCAACTCAGAGTTTTCATGAATTATTCATCTAAAAATTCCATGAATTAATTATGCTAATTTCAAACATTCATAATATTATATTATGCTGTATCAATCAAATGTGCCACCGCTCTTTCTCCATCTTATTGATCTAATCACTAGTGATTTTCTATGAACAATATTCAGGTCCACGATAAGCAGGATTTGACATAAAAAATAAACAATAAACAACCATATTACTGTAATACTGCAAAAGTATTATACAGATTTCCAAAATAGAAATAAACAGTTTCATTAGCACTTTCCTTCAGCTGTCACAGTGACAGGGGTAACAGTCATGTAATCACGGTCCATTGACTCCAGTGATTGTTCCTAACAAGCTGTATGGAACCTAATGAGGTTGAAACAAGTAAAAACTAATTGTTTTTAGATGGATTCATGCAGTTTGTTTCATATTACGCAGACTACAAATGAAAAATGACAACTTATTATCTTGTCCTTGGACCCTGTGCACCCCTACATTCCTTTCTATTGTTCTCATTAATTAGGATTTTTTAGCTATGACATCATCCTCAATCACATTTAAATTTTTTAGGCAGGAAACAATACTACTGTAGAGTAGATTGTAGGTACAGCAG